>NC_059192.1:7561284-7799901 GCF_020615455.1 Coregonus clupeaformis
GTCGAGGACTTCCAAAAATGCTCCTTTTTTTTTAAACAACATAGAACCCAAATGCAAAAAAAAGAGAAAAATCAAACCTTTTATTTAAGTACATTACTTTGGTGGTAAAAAAAAAATCACACATTTAGAAAAAAAACTTGAAATCATGTGTCCCACAATTATTGGCACCCCTAACAATTCCGCTGAAAATGTTAATTGATTTTTTTAAATATATTTTTCTGTAGTTGCTAAAGTTGGTCAGGGTATCTAGGAACTTTTAATTAGTAATTCATGACTTCCTGTTTCCCTGGGGTATAAATATGATGTGACACAGAGGCCTAATTCTCTTACCCATTTGTCAACATGGCAAAGACAAGAGAACACACCATTCAAATAAGGCAGATTTGTGTCGACCTTCATAAGTCAGGCAATGGCTACAAGAAAATAGCCACTCGCCTTAACTTGCCCGTATCTACAGTCAGAGGAATCATTAAGAAGTTTAAAACAACTGAAACAGTGACAAACAAGGCTGGAAGAGGTCCCAAGTTTATCTTGCCACAACGCACAGTGAGGAGGATGGTAAGAGAAGTAAAAAAAAGTCCTAAGCTCACTGTCACAGAATTGCATCAAAGAGTGGCATCTTGGGGTCACAAAGTCTCCAAAACAACCATCAGACGCTCTCTACATGCCAACAAGCTGTTTGGGAGGCATGCAAGGAAAAAGCCTTTTCTCACTAACACTCACAAACGTAAACGTCTGGAGTTTGCTAAGCGGCACTGGGACTTCAACTGGGATCGTGTGCTTTGGTCAGATGAGACTAAGATTGAGCTTTTGGCAACAAACACTCTAAGTGGGTCTGGCGTAAAACAAAAGATGAGTATGCCGAAAAGCACCTCATGCCCACCGTGAAGTATGGTGGAGGATCTGTGATGCTGTGGGCCTGTTTCTCTTCCAAATGCCCTGGGAACCTTGTTAGGGTGCATGGCATTATGAACGCTTTGAACTACCAGGACATTTTTAAATAAAAACCTGATGGCCTCTGCCAGAAAGCTGAAGATGGGTCGTCATTGGGTCTTTCAGCAGGATAATGATCCAAAACATGTGGCAAAATCTACACAAAAATGGTTCAGCAGTCACAAACTCAAGGTCCTCCCATGGCCATCTCAGTCCCCAGACCTCAACCCAATCGAAAACCTGTGGGGCGAGCTAAAGAGGAGAGTGCATAAGAGAGGACCCAGGACACTGGATGATCTAGAAAGATTGTGCAAAGAAGAATGGTCAAAGATCCCTCTCTCTGTGTTCTCCAATCTTGTGAAATGTTATAGGAGGAGATTAAGTGCTGTCTTGTTGGCAAAAGGGGGTTGTACAAAGTATTAACATCAGGGGTGCCAATAATTGTGGGACACATTATTTCAAGTTGTATTTTTTCTAAATGTGTGAATTTTTTTTTTTTTTACAACAAAGTAATGTACTTAAATAAAAGGTTGGATTTTTCTCTTTTTTTGCATTTGGGTTCTATGTTGTTTAAAAAAAAAGGAGAACTTTTGGAAGTCCTCGACAACATCTTAAACAGGGGTGCCAATAATTGTGGAGGGCACTGTATATACACATATACATACACATACATATATACACATATACATACATACATACATACACACATACACATACACACGTACACACACACACACAGTACAAGTCAAAAGTTTGGACACACCTACTCATTCAAGGGTTTTTCTTTATTTTTTAAAAATGTTCTACATTTTAGTATAATAGTGAAGACATCAAAACTATGAAATAACACATATGGAATCATGTAGTAACCAAAAAAGTGTTAAACAAATCAAAATATATTTTATATTTGAGATTCTTCAAATAGCCACCCTTTGCCAAGAGTGTGCAAAGCTGTCATCAAGGCATTCTCTCAACCAGCTTCATGAGGAAGTCACCTGGAATGCCTTGTTAAAAGTTAATTTGTGGGATTTATTTCCTTCTTAATGCGTTTGAGCCAGTCAGTTGTGTTGTGACAAGGTAGGGGGGGATATACAGAAGATAGCCCTATTTGGTAAACGACCATGTCCATATTATAGCAAGAACAGCTCAAATAAGCAAAGAGAAACGACAGTCATCGTCATTACTTTAAGACATGAAGGTCAGTCAATCTGGAAAATGTCAAGAACATTGACAGTTTCTTCAAGTGCAGTCGCAATGGACATTAGACCGGTGGAAATCTGTCCTTTGGTCTGATGAGTCCAAATTTGAGATTTTTTGGTTCAAACCGCTGTGTCATTGTGAGACGCAGAGTAGGTGAACGGACAATCTCTGCATTTGTGGTTCCGACCGTGAAGCATGGAGGAGGAGGTGTGATGGTGTGTGATGCGCTTTGCTGGTGTCACTGTCTGTGATTTTATTTAGAATTCAAGGCACACTTAACCAGCATGGCTACCACAGCATTCTGCAGCGATACGCCATCCCATCTGGTGTGTGCTTGGTGGGACTATCATTTGTTTTTCAACAGGACAATGACCCAACACACCTCTAGGCTGTGTAAGGGCTATTTGACCAAGGAGGGTGATGGAGTGCTGCATCAGATGACCTGGTGTCATGACTGCCCACAAGAATCCAAATAGGTCAGATCAGGTTTGCAATTAATAACTTCAATCAGACCCCCTCATCCGTAGAGGGGGAAGGAAACAACTAAGGGGGGGTTAACAACTCACGCCCTGTTGTAAATCAAAGGAGAACATTCAGGCCTGCACCCTCAAGATTCACCAAAGGAATGTCTTTGTTTCAACAGACTTTTTCCCGCTGAAACTCTTAACACGTTCAAAAGCGAATACTGGAACAATATTTAGAACGTAGACTGTGGGGAATGGTCAGAGGTGATCTATAGAACACTAATATCATTTTGTTTGTTATTTTGTGATGTCATTAAAAATGTTACAAAGGAAATACTGTAACTTGGAAAGTATACCCACTGCATATATAAAGTCTCCATACTACGCGTTGTGCATGTAATATGAAAAATGATGTAAGTGTTTTTGTTAAGAGAGGGATGTGATTTGAGAAGTTATAAGAGATCATTGTTTTACATAACTTTGAACAGTGAGTAATCCCCGCCCCCAAAGTGAGGTCATAAAGCGTGCCAGCTGGCCGGAACCGCCCCTTTCTTACAGAATGTATAAATGAGGGGTTAAGTAAAAACACATCAGACCAGAAAAGCGGAAGCAGCAGCTGCACGTTTGAAACGGTTGGAACTTTGAATCTCAACACGAGGTGGAGAAAATATACTCACCTCCTGGACAGTCACTGGTACGGCTGATTAGCTGTCCTAAGTAAGGTTTCTTCTAAAACGAATTTAAGTAGAACCATCATGCTACTCCGCTCAAACCATCGTGTTACGCTACTCTCATCACCCCACTGGGGAACCATCGATATGGCTGGCTAACCTATCTTCAAAGAAGCAACTTCAAGAGAGTGGAAGGAAAACCAATGATGTAGTTCTGTTCAGGACCACATGACAAGTCACCAGATACCAGACAACTAGGAAGAAGGACAACAATAGAAGACTGTTGGAACCATTTCAGACAATAAGAGCCTTACTGCACTGTAATCTCCCTTCTTCCTCCTCCCCTACTGCACTGTAATCTCCCTTCCTCCCCCCTACTGCACTGTAATCTCCCTTCCTCCTCCTCCCTACTGCACTGTAATCTCCCCTTCCTCCTCTCCCCTACTGCACTGTAATCTCCCTTCCTCCTCCTCCCTACTGCACTGTAATCTCCCTTCCTCCTCCCCATACTGCACTGTAATCTCCCTTCCTCCTCCCTACTGCACTGTAATCTCCCTTCCTCCTCCTCCCTACTGCACTGTAATCTCCCTTCCTCCTCCTTACTGCACTGTAATCTCCCTTCCTCCTCTCCCCTACTGCACTGTAATCTCCCTTCCTCCTCTCCCCTACTGCACTGTAATCTCCCTTCCTCCTCTCATCCTTACTGCACTGTAATCTCCCTCCCCCCTACTGCACTGTAATCTCCCTTCCTCCTCCCCCCTACTGCACTGTAATCTCCCTTCCTCCTCCCCCCACTGCACTGTAATCTCCCTTCCTCCTCCCCCCACTGCACTGTAATTTCCCTTCCTCCTCCCTCCTACTGCACTGTAATCTCCCCTCCTCTCCCCTACTGCACTGTAATCCTCCTTACTGCACTGTAATCTCCCTTCCTCCTCCCCATACTGCACTGTAATCTCCCTTCCTCCTCCCCCCTACTGCACTGTAATCTCCCCTCCTCTTCCTTACTGCACTGTAATCCTCCTTACTGCACTGTAATCTCCCTTCCTCCTCCCCCCACTGCACTGTAATCTCCCTTTCTCCTCCCTCCTACTGCACTGTAATCTCCCCTCCTCTTCCTTACTGCACTGTAATCCTCCTTACTGCACTGTAATCTCCCTTCCTCCTCCCCCCACTGCACTGTAATCTCCCCTCCTCCTCACCCCTACTGCACTGTAATCTCCCCTTCCTCCCCCTACTGCACTGTAATCTCCCCTCCTCCTCCCCCCTACTGCACTGTAATCTCCCTCCTCTGCACTGTAATCCTCCTTACTGCACTGTAATCTCCCTTCCTCCTCCCCCACTGCACTGTAATCTCCCTCCTCTCCCCTACTGCACTGTAATCTCCCTTCCTCCCCCCCCCTACTGCACTGTAATCTCCCTTGCTCCTCCTCCCCCCACTGCACTGTAATCTCCCTTGCTCCTCCTCCCCTACTGCACTGTAATCTCCCTTCCTCCCCCCCTACTGCACTGTAATCTCCCTTCCTCTCCCTTACTGCACTGTAATCCTCCTTACTGCACTGTAATCTCCCTTCCTCCTCCTCCCTACTGCACTGTAATCTCCCTTCCTCCTCTCCCCTACTGCACTGTAATCTCCCTCCTCCTCCCCCTACTGCACTGTAATCTCCTCCTCCTCCCCCTACTGCCTGTAATCTCCCCTCCTCCTCACCCCTACTGCACTGTAATCTCCCTTCCTCCCCCCTACTGCACTGTAACCTCCCTTCCTCCTCCTCCCTACTGCACTGTAATCTCCCTTCCTCCTCCCCCACTGCACTGTAATCTCCCTTCCTCCTCCGCCCTACTGCACTGTAATCTCCCTTCCTCCTCCCTCCTACTGCACTGTAATCTCCCCTCCTCTTCCTTACTGCACTGTAATCCTCCTTACTGCACTGTAATCTCCCTTCCTCCTCCCCCCACTGCACTGTAATCTCCCTTCCTCCTCCGCCCCTACTGCACTGTAATCTCCCTTCCTCCTCCCTCCTACTGCACTGTAATCTCCCGCCTCTTCCTTACTGCACTGTAATCCTCCTTACTGCACTGTAATCTCCCTTCCTCCTCCCCCCACTGCACTGTAATCTCCCTTCCTCCTCCCTCCTACTGCACTGTAATCTCCCCTCCTCTTCCTTACTGCACTGTAATCCTCCTTACTGCACTGTAATCTCCCTTCCTCCTCCCCCCACTGCACTGTAATCTCCCTTGCTCCTCCTCCCCCTACTGCACTGTAATCTCCCTCCTCCCTCACCCCTACTGCACTGTAATCTCCCTTCCTCCCCCTACTGCACTGTAATCTCCCCTCCTCCTCCCCCTACTGCACTGTAATCTCCCCTCCTCTGCACTGTAATCCTCCTTACTGCACTGTAATCTCCCTTCCTCCTCCCCCCACTGCACTGTAATCTCCCTCCTCTCCCCTACTGCACTGTAATCTCCCTTCCTCCCCCTACTGCACTGTAATCTCCCCTCCTCCTCCCCCCACTGCACTGTAATCTCCTTGCTCCTCCTCCCCTACTGCACTGTAATCTCCCTTCCTCCTCTCATCATTACTGCACTGTAATCTCCCCTTCCCCCTACTGCACTGTAATCTCCCCTCCTCCTCTCCCCTACTGCACTGTAATCTCCCTTCCTCCTCCCCCTACTGCACTGTAATCTCCCCTACTGCACTGTAATCTCCCTTCCTCCCCCCTACTGCACTGTAATCTCCCCTCCTAACCCCTACTGCACTGTAATCCCCCTACTGCACTGTAATCTCCCTTCCTCCTCTCCCTACTGCACTGTAATCTCCCTTCCTCCTCTTTCTCCTACTGCACTGTAATCTCCCCTTCCTCCTCTCCCCTACTGCACTGTAATCTCCCTTCCTCCTCTCCCCTACTGCACTGTAATCTCCCTTCCTCCTCTCATCCCTACTGCACTGTAATCTCCCTTCTCTCCCCTACTGCACTGTAATCTCCCTTCCTCCTCCCCCCTACTGCACTGTAATCTCCCTTCCTCCTCCCCCTACTGCACTGTAATCTCCCCTCCTCCTCTCCCCTACTGCACTGTAATCTCCTTCCTCCTCCCCCTACTGCACTGTAATCTCCCCTACTGCACTGTAATCTCCCTTCCTCCCCCTACTGCACTGTAATCTCCCCTCCTAACCCCTACTGCACTGTAATCCCCCTACTGCACTGTAATCTCCCTTCCTCCTCTCCCTACTGCACTGTAATCTCCCTTCCTCCTCTCATCCTTACTGCACTGTAATCTCCCTTCCCCCTACTGCACTGTAATCTCCCTTCCTCCTCTTTCCCCTACTGCACTGTAATCTCCCCTCCTCTGCACTGTAATCCTCCTTACTGCACTGTAATCTCCCTTCCTCCTCCCCCCACTGCACTGTAATCTCCCTCCTCTGCACTGTAATCCTCCTTACTGCACTGTAATCTCCCTTCCTCCTCTCCCCCTACTGCACTGTAATCTCCCCTCCTCCTCCCCCTACTGCACTGTAATCTCCCTTCCTCCCCCCTACTGCACTGTAATCTCCCTTCCTCCTCTTTCCCCTACTGCACTGTAATCTCCCTTCCTCCTCCCCCCACTGCACTGTAATCTCCCCTTGCTCCTCCTCCCCTACTGCACTGTAATCTCCTTCCTCCTCACCCCTACTGCACTGTAATCTCCCTTCCTCCCCCTACTGCACTGTAATCTCCCTTCCTCCTCACCCCCTACTGCACTGTAATCTCCCTTCCTCCCCCCTACTGCACTGTAATCTCCCTTCCTCCTCACCCCTACTGCACTGTAATCCTCCTTACTGCACTGTGATCTCCTTCCTCCTCCCCCACTGCACTGTAATCTCCCCCTCCTCCCCCCCTACTGCACTGTAATCTCCCCTCCTCCTCCCCTACTGCACTGTAATCTCCCTTCCTCCTCCCCCTACTGCACTGTAATCTCCCCTCCTCTGCCTTACTGCACTGTAATCCTCCTTACTGCACTGTGATCTCCCTTCCTCCTCCCCCCACTGCACTGTCATCTCCCTTCCTCCTCTTTCCCCCTACTGCACTGTAATCCCCCTTCATCCTCTTCCCCTACTGCACTGTAATCTCCCTTCCTCCTCCCTACTACTGCACTGTAATCTCCCTTCCTCCTCCCCATACTGCACTGTAATCTCCCTTCCTCCTCTTTTTCCCCATACTGCACTGTAATCTCCCCTCCTCACTGCACTGTAATCTCCCTTCCTCCTCTTTTCCCTACTGCACTGTAATCTCCCTTCCTCCTCCCCTACTGCACTGTAATCTCCCCTCCTCCTCTCCCCTACTGCACTGTAATCTCCCCTCCTATACCCTACTGCACTGTAATCCCCCCACTGCACTGTAATCTCCTTCCTCCCCCCACTGCACTGTAATCTCCCTTCCTCCCCCCACTGCACTGTAATCTCCCTTCCTCCTCTCCCCTACTGCACTGTAATCTCCCTTCCTCCTCCCCCTACTGCACTGTAATCTCCCTTCTCTCCCCTACTGCACTGTAATCTCCCTTCTCTCCTCTACTGCACTGTAATCTCCCTTCCTCCTCTCATCCTTACTGCACTGTAATCTCCCTTCCTCCTCCCCCCACTGCACTGTCATCTCCCTTCATCCTCTTCCCCTACTGCATTGTAATCTCCCTTCCTCCTCCCTACTACTGCACTGTAATCTCCCTTCCTCCTCCCCATACTGCACTGTAATCTCCCTTCCCCCTCTTTTTTCCCCTACTGCACTGTAATCTCCCCTCCTCACTGCACTGTAATCTCCCTTCCTCCTCTCCCCTACTGCACTGTAATCTCCCTTCCTCCTCTCCCCTACTGCACTGTAATCTCCCTTCTCTCCCCCTACTGCACTGTAATCTCCCTTCCTCCTCTCATCCTTACTGCACTGTAATCTCCCTTCCCCCTACTTCACTGTAATCTCCCTTCCTCCTCCCCCTACTGCACTGTAATCTCCCTTCCTCCTCTCCCCTACTGCACTGTAATCTCCCTTCCTCCTCTACCCTACTGCACTGTAATATCCCTTCCTCCTCTCATCCTTACTGCACTGTAATCTCCCTTCCTCCTCCCCCCACTGCACTGTAATCTCCCTTCCTCCTCCGTCCCTACTGCACTGTAATCTCCCTTCCTCCCCCCTACTGCACTGTAATCTCCCTTCCTCCTCCTCCCTACTGCACTGTAATCTCCCTTCCTCCTCTCACCCTTACTGCACTGTAATCTCCCTCCCCCTACTGCACTGTAATCTCCCTTCCTCCTCCCCCCACTGCACTGTAATCTCCCTTCCTCCTCCGCCCCTACTGCACTGTAATCTCCCTTCCTCCTCCCTCCTACTGCACTGTAATCTCCCCTCCTCTCCCTTACTGCATTGTAATCCTCCTTACTGCACTGTAATCTCCCTTCCCCCTACTGCACTGTAATCTCCCTTCCTCCTCACCCCTACTGCACTGTAATCTCCCTTCCTCCCCCCTACTGCACTGTAATCTCCCCTTCCTCCCCCCTACTGCACTGTAATCTCCCTTCCTCCTCTCCCCTACTGCACTGTAATCTCCCTTCCTCCTCTCCCCTACTGCACTGTAATCTCCCCTCCTCTGCACTGTAATCCTCCTTACTGCACTGTAATCTCCCTTCCTCCTCCCCCCACTGTAATCTCCCTTCCTCCTCACCCCTACTGCACTGTAATCTCCCTTCCTCCCCCCCTACTGCACTGTAATCTCCCTTCCTCCCCCCCTACTGCACTGTAATCTCCCTTCCTCCTCTCCCCTACTGCACTGTAATCTCCCTTCCTCCTCCCCCCTACTGCACTGTAATCTCCCCTCCTCTGCACTGTAATCCTCCTTACTGCACTGTAATCTCCCTTCCTCCTCCCCCCCTACTGCACTGTAATCTCCCTTCCTCCTCCCCCTACTGCACTGTAATCTCCCCTCCTCCTCTCCCCTACTGCACTGTAATCTCCCCTCCTCCTCTCCTCCTTACTGCACTGTAATCTCCCCTCCTCTCCCCTACTGCACTGTAATCTCCCCTCCTCTCCCCTACTGCACTGTAATCTCCCTTCCTCCTCCCCCCACTGCACTGTCATCTCCCTTCCTCCTCTTTCCCCCTACTGCACTGTAATCTCCCTTCCTCCTCCCCATACTGCACTGTAATCTCCCTTCCTCCTCTTTCCCCTACTGCACTGTAATCTCCCCTCCTCCTCTCCTCCTTACTGCACTGTAATCTCCCTTCCTCCTCTCCCCTACTGCACTGTAATCTCCCCTCCTCCTCTCCCCTACTGCACTGTAATCTCCCTTCCTCCTCCCCCCACTGCACTGTAATCTCCCTTCCTCCTCTCCCCTACTGCACTGTAATCTCCCTTCCTCCTCCCCCCTACTGCACTGTAATCTCCCTTCCTCCTCCCCCTACTGCACTGTAATCTCCCTTCCTCCTCCCCCCTACTGCACTGTAATCTCCCTTCCTCCTCCTCCTTACTGCACTGTAATCTCCCTTCCTCCTCTCCCCCACTGCACTGTAATCTCCCTTCCCCCTACTGCACTGTAATCTCCCTTCCTCCTCTCCCTACTGCACTGTAATCTCCCTTCCTCCTCTTTCCCCTACTGCACTGTAATCTCCCTTCCTCCTCTTTCCCCTACTGCACTGTAATCTCCCTTCCTCCTCTCCCCTACTGCACTGTAATCTCCCTTCTCTCCCCTACTGCACTGTAATCTCCCTTCCTCCTCTCATCCTTACTGCACTGTAATCTCCCTTCCTCCTCTCCCCCACTGCACTGTAATCTCCCTTCCCCCTACTGCACTGTAATCTCCCTTCCTCCTCTCCCTACTGCACTGTAATCTCCCTTCCTCCTCTTTCCCCTACTGCACTGTAATCTCCCCTTCCTCCTCTTTCCCCTACTGCACTGTAATCTCCCTTCCTCCTCTCCCCCTACTGCACTGTAATCTCCCTTCTCTCCCCCCTACTGCACTGTAATCTCCCTTCCTCCTCTCATCCTTACTGCACTGTAATCTCCCTTCTCCCTACTGCACTGTAATCTCCCTTCCTCCTCCCCCCTACTGCACTGTAATCTCCCCTCCTCCTCTCCCCTACTGCACTGTAATCTCCCTTCCCCCCTCCCCTACTGCACTGTAATCTCCCCTCCTCTCCCCTACTGCACTGTAATCTCCCCTCCTCTCCCCTGCTGCACTGTAATCTCCCTTCCTCCTCCCCCCACTGCACTGTCATCTCCCTTCCTCCCCTCTTTCCCCATACTGCACTGTAATCCCCCTTCATCCTCTTCCCCCTACTGCACTGTAATCTCCCTTCCCCCCCTCCCCTACTGCACTGTAATCTCCCCTCCTCTCCCCTACTGCACTGTAATCTCCCCTCCTCTCCCCTGCTGCACTGTAATCTCCCTTCCTCCTCCCCCCACTGCACTGTCATCTCCCTTCCTCCTCTTTCCCCATACTGCACTGTAATCTCCCTTCCTCCTCTCCCCTACTGCACTGTAATCTCCCTTTCTCCTCTTTTCCTTACTGCACTGTAATCTCCTTCCTCCTCCCCCCACTGCACTGTAATCTCCCTTCCTCCTCCCCCCTGCACTGTCATCTCCCTTCCTCCTCTTTCCCCCTACTGCACTGTAATCCCCCTTCATCCTCTTCCCCTACTGCACTGTAATCTCCCTTCCTCCTCCCTACTACTGCACTGTAATCTCCTTCCTCCTCCCCATACTGCACTGTAATCTCCCCTCCTCCTCTCCCCTACTGCACTGTAATCTCCCTTCCTCCTCTCCTCCTTACTGCACTGTAATCTCCCTTCCTCCTCCCCTACTACACTGTAATCTCCCTTCCTCCACTCCTTACTGCACTGTAATCTCCCTTCCTCCTCCCCTTACTGCACTGTAATCTCCCTTCCTCCTCCCCCCTACTGCACTGTCATTAGGTCTGACTGAGAGCCGGCTAGGTGCTGAGAGAGATGACTGGTTGTGGGTTAAACGTACTGTAATCTCTCCTTCGCTGCTCTCCCCTTCTCCGCAATCTTTGAGAGAGAGAGAGCGAGAGAGAGAGAGAGAATCAAATATGGGACTACAATTTGTGTTACTTTCGGTACTTCTGTCAAATGTGTCTCACGTCGTCTACTGATTGAGAGAAGATCAAGTCTGTTTATCAGCACAGCCAATGTCCCCTTATAGTGTGACGGCACCGTGGCTGGTTGATGTCCCCTTATAGCGTGATAGCACCGTGCCTGGTTGATGTCCCCTTATAGTGTGATAGCACCGTGCCTGGTTGATGTCCCCTTATAGCGTGATAGCACCGTGCCTGGTTTATGCCTGGTCCACGTGCTCTACCCTGTCTGGAGTCACAACTCATGCTGCATAGAAGTTAACACACTTGAATAATGAAACACGGCATGTAGAAACAATGAAACTGTTAATTACTGCTCGCAAAACAATGTCCATTACAGGCTAGAACACTTTACGATGCAAGAAGATACCGGTATCCTCCAGCTTTGTAGGCCGACTTTGCTACTGCCGGAGCTAACATCAATTCAATACCGTGGTATATTTATTTGTGATACTAATTTTAACATAACCATAATGCAAAAACATTGCTGATTTCAAGGCTGTCACCAAAACGTTATAAAATTAATTTAGTCTCCCCCGCCTCACGTCTGTCCCAGTCAAGAGCAAAAGCCTGAATGAATGACTCATGGGCCTTAGAGACAGCGCACACTTTTAATAAAAGAAGAGATTGCTTCTTCTATACAAATGTTGTTGATCAGTACAATAAAATAAGTCCCAAATGGAAGGAAACAGATTGTCTGTCATCTGTAGCCTCATGAAACCAGCCAAAACAAGCTCAATAACTCAATGCATGGACACACTCCTCTTGAATATGCGTTCACCTGTATTGTGGATAGGCCTTGGCTACATCGTGATTTACTCCGTTTATCAATAGAGGTTTACCATTCAAATAAATTATTGCCGTTGTTGTAGTTAGATTGGTAAAAAGTAATATTGATTGTATAATTGATTCATTAATGCATATATTCAAAAATCTAAAAAGTAATGATATTGAACTCAAAAGATCTGTCTGGATCAAGTGCCATTTTGTGACTTTGGCTAATACGCCTTCTTTCTTTTTGCCGTGGTATCGTTTTGGTATCGAGCATCAAGATGGTATCGAGTATCGTTAGACTAAACCTGATATCAGATTCAAAATAACACTAACAGAAGCACACTCTCTTCAGCTCTGTCAACTCTTCAGCTCTGTCACTCAAGGTTCGTGGTCAAATATCACTGACTCAGTGTGTGTGTGTGTGTGTGAGTCCAAACCACTAATTACCAACCGTCATGTCGTTATGTCACTTTCACTCCTCTCCTCCTTGTCCTCTTCTCCTGCCCCTGTCCCCCATCTCCCCCCCCCGCTGTCCCAGCATATTGGGCAGGTTATAGCAGGGGCCACTCCCTTCTCCATGAGGTATATTTAGGGCCCCCAACCCCTCCATTCTGGTCCACAGCCTGTGAAGCTGAATAAATGATAGAACATTACTGAAGAGTGGGAGATGGTGTGAGAGAGAGTTTAGAGAGTGAGCGAAATAAAGACAGAGGTGTCCTCCCAAGAGTTGCTGAATCAAATCAAATCAAATCAAATTGTATTTGTCACATGCACTGAAAACTCCTCTCAACTTCAGTTTGCTCCTCAAATCCATGCACCTTGGTTGGAGAGAGCGAGGTAGTGATCCCTTTCCTTTGCATACTTTTGACTAGGGCATAAATCAAATCAAAGTGTATTGGTTGCATACACAGTTTAGCAGATGTTATAGCATGTGTAGCCAAATGCTTGTGTTCCTAGTTCCTAACTGCAGTAGAATGCGTATGTTCCTAGTTCCTAACTGCAGTAGAATGCGTATGTTCCTAGTTCCTAGCTGCAGTAGGATGCATATGTTCCTAGTTCCTAGCTGCAGTAGAATGCGTATGTTCCTAGTTCCTAACTGCAGCAGAATGTGTATGTTCCTAGTTCCTAACTGCAGTAGAATGCGTATGTTCCTAGTTCCTAACTGCAGTAGAATGCGTATGTTCCTAGTTCCTAACTGCAGTAGAATGCGTATGTTCCTAGTTCCTAACTGCAGTAGAATGCGTATGTTCCTAGTTCCTAACTGCAGTAGAATGCGTATGTTCCTAGTTCCTAGCTGCAGTAGAATGCGTATGTTCCTAGTTCCTAACTGCAGTAGAATGCGTATGTTCCTAGGTCCTAGCTGCAGTAGAATGCGTATGTTCCTAGTTCCTAACTGCAGTAGAATGCGTATGTTCCTAGTTCCTAACTGCAGTAGAATGCGTATGTTCCTAGTTCCTAACTGCAGTAGAATGCGTATGTTCCTAGTTCCTAACTGCAGTAGAATGCGTATGTTCCTAGTTCCTAACTGCAGTAGAATGCATATGTTCCTAGTTCCTAGCTGCAGTAGAATACGTATGTTCCTAGTTCCTAACTGCAGTAGAATGCGTATGTTCCTAACTGCAGTAGAATGCATATGTTCCTAGTTCCTAACTGCAGTAGAATGCGTATGTTCCTAGTTCCTAGCTGCAGTAGAATGCGTATGTTCCTAGTTCCTAACTGCAGTAGAATGCGTATGTTCCTAGTTCCTAACTGCAGTAGAATGCGTATGTTCCTAGTTCCTAACTGCAGTAGAATGCGTATGTTCCTAACTGCAGTAGAATGCGTATGTTCCTAGTTCCTAACTGCAGTAGAATGCGTATGTTCCTAGTTCCTAGCTGCAGACGAATGCGTATGTTCCTAGTTCCTAACTGCAGTGGAATGCGTATGTTCCTAGTTCCTAACTGCAGTAGAATGCGTATGTTCCTAGTTCCTAACTGCAGTAGAATGCGTATGTTCCTAGTTCCTAGCTGCAGTAGAATGCGTATGTTCCTAGTTCCTAACTGCAGTAGAATGTGTATGTTCCTAGTTCCTAACTGCAGTAGAATACGTATGTTCCTAGTTCCTAACTGCAGTAGAATGCGTATGTTCCTAGTTCCTAACTGCAGTAGAATGCGTATGTTCCTAACTGCAGTAGAATGCGTATGTTCCTAGTTGCTAACTGCAGTAGAATGCGTATGTTCCTAGTTCCTAACTGCAGTAGAATGCGTATGTTCCTAGTTCCTAGCTGCAGTAGAATGCGTATGTTCCTAGTTCCTAACTGCAGCAGAATGCGTATGTTCCTAACTGCAGTAGAATGCGTATGTTCCTAGTTCCTAACTGCAGTAGAATGCGTATGTTCCTAGTTCCTAACTGCAGTAGAATGCGTATGTTCCTAGTTCCTAACTGCAGCAGAATGCGTATGTTCCTAACTGCAGTAGAATGCGTATGTTCCTAGTTCCTAACTGCAGCAGAATGCGTATGTTCCTAACTGCAGTAGAATGCGTATGTTCCTAGTTCCTAGCTGCAGTAGAATGCGTATGTTCCTATTTCCTAACTGCAGTAGAATGCGTATGTTCCTAACTGCAGTAGAATGCGTATGTTCCTAGTTCCTAACTGCAGTAGAATGCGTATGTTCCTAGTTCCTAACCGCAGTAGCATGCGTATGTTCCTAGTTCCTAACTGCAGTAGAATGCGTATGTTCCTAGTTCCTAACTGCAGTAGAATGCGTATGTTCCTAGTTCCTAACTGCAGTAGAATGCGTATGTTCCTAGTTCCTAACTGCAGTAGAATGCGTATGTTCCTAGTTCCTAACTGCAGCAGAATGCGTATGTTCCTAACTGCAGTAGAATGCGTATGTTCCTAGTTCCTAACTGCAGTAGAATGCGTATGTTCCTAGTTCCTAACTGCAGTAGAATGCGTATGTTCCTAGTTCCTAACTGCAGCAGAATGCGTATGTTCCTAGTTCCTAGCTGCAGTAGAATGCGTATGTTCCTAGTTCCTAACTGCAGTAGAATGCGTATGTTCCTAACTGCAGTAGAATGCGTATGTTCCTAGTTCCTAACTGCAGTAGAATGCGTATGTTCCTAGTTCCTAGCTGCAGTAGAATGCGTATGTTCCTAGTTCCTAACTGCAGTAGAATGCGTATGTTCCTAGTTCCTAACTGCAGTAGAATGCGTATGTTCCTAGTTCCTAGCTGCAGTAGAATGCGTATGTTCCTAGTTCCTAACTGCAGTAGAATGCGTATGTTCCTAGTTCCTAGCTGCAGTAGAATGCGTATGTTCCTAGTTCCTAACTGTAGTAGAATGCGTATGTTCCTAGTTCCTAACTGCAGTAGAATGCGTATGTTCCTAGTTCCTAGCTGCAGTAGAATGCGTATGTTCCTAGTTCCTAACTGCAGTAGAATACGTATGTTCCTAGTTCCTAGCTGCAGTAGAATGCGTATGTTCCTAGTTCCTAACTGTAGTAGAATGCGTATGTTCCTAGTTCCTAACTGCAGTAGAATGCGTATGTTCCTAGTTCCTAGCTGCAGTAGAATGCGTATGTTCCTAGTTCCTAACTGTAGTAGAATGCGTATGTTCCTAGTTCCTAGCTGCAGTAGAATGCGTATGTTCCTAGTTCCTAGCTGCAGTAGAATGCGTATGTTCCTAGTTCCTAACTGCAGTAGTAAAGCAGACAATCAAATAAACAAACAATAGAATCAAGAGAATAAGAAATAAAATATCAGAATAATATTTACAATCATATAACCCTGAGTCAATAGTCCAAATAGCAGTGTGTGCTTATGAACATGTTAGGAATATGTTCAGCAAAATACAGTATATAGTGTGGGCAGTCTATAGAAAGCTACAGTATGTAGGGAAATGGCATAAATACGCAGTATGTATTAACAATATGAAAAGACGGTAAGTGTCCAGTGTTCTGTCTAAACCCTAACCCTGCTATCATCCAGAAGGCGAGGTCAGTACAGGTGCATCAAAGCTGGGACCGAGAGAATGAAAAACAGCTTCTATCTCAAGGCCATCAGACTGTTAAATAGCCATCACTAGCACATTAGAGGCTGCTGCTGCCTATTGAAATCACTGGCCACTTTAAGAAATTACATTTTACATTACATTTCAAGAAATGGAACACTAGTCACTTTAATAATGTTTACATATCTTGCACTACTCATCTCATTTGTATATACTGTATTCTATAATATTCTACTGTATCTTAGTCCATGCCGCTCTGTCATTGCTTGTCCATATATGTATATATTCTTAAATCCCATTCCTTACTAGATTTGTGTGTATTGGGTATATGTTGTGAAATTGTTATATTACTTGTTAGATATTACTGCACTGTCGGAGCTAGAAGCACAAGCATTTCGCTACACCCACTATAACATCTGCTAAACACGTGTATGTGACAAATAACATTTGATTCGACTTGAGAGGAGGAGGGGAGATTACAGTGCAGTAAGGAGGAGAGGAGGAGGGGAGATTACAGTGCAGTAAGGAGGAGAGGAGGAAGGGAGATTACAGTGCAGTAAGGATGAGAGGAGGAGGGGAGATTACAGTGCAGTAAGGAGGAGAGGAGGAGGGGAGATTACAGTGCAGTAAGGAGGAGAGGAGGAGGGGAGATTACAGTGCAGTAAGGAGGAGAGGAGGAGGGGGAGATTACAGTGCAGTAAGGAGGAGAGGAGGAGGGGAGATTACAGTGCAGTAAGGAGGAGAGGAGGAGGGGAGATTACAGTGCAGTAAGGATGAGAGGAGGAGGGGAGATTACAGTGCAGTAAGGAGGAGGGGAGGAGGGGAGATTACAGTGCAGTAAGGAGGAGGGGAGGAGGGGAGATTACAGTGCAGTAAGGTGAGAGGAGGAGGGGAGATTACAGTGCAGTAAGGAGGAGGGGAGGAGGGGAGATTACAGTGCAGTAAGGGAGGAGGGGAGGAGGGGAGATTACAGTGCAGTAAGGGTGAGAGGAGGAGGGGAGATTACAGTGCAGTAAGGAGGAGAGGAGGAGGGGAGATTACAGTGCAGTAAGGAGGAGAGGAGGAGGGAGATTACAGTGCAGTAAGGAGGAGAGGAGGAGGGGAGATTACAGTGCAGTAAGGAGGAGAGGAGGAGGGGAGATTACAGTGCAGGAAGGAGGAGAGGAGGAAGGGAGATTACAGTGCAGTAAGGATGAGAGGAGGAGGGGAGATTACAGTGCAGTAAGGAGAGAGGGAGGAGGGGAGATTACAGTGCAGTAAGGAGGAGAGGAGGAGGGGAGATTACAGTGCAGTAAGGAGGAGAGGAGGAGGGGAGATTACAGTGCAGTAAGGAGGAGAGGAGGAGGGGAGATTACAGTGCAGTAAGGAGGAGGGGAGGAGGGGAGATTACAGTGCAGTAAGGAGGAGAGGAGGAGGGGAGATTACAGTGCAGTAAGGAGGAGAGGAGGGGAGATTACAGTAAGGATGAGAGGAGGAGGGGAGATTACAGTGCAGTAAGGAGGAGAGGAGGAGGGGAGATTACAGTACAGTAAGGAGGAGAGGAGGAGGGGAGATTACAGTGCAGTAAGGAGGAGAGGAGGGGAGATTACAGGAAGGATGAGAGGAGGAAGGGAGATTACAGTAAGGGGGAGAGGAGGAGGGGAGATTACAGTGCAGTAAGGAGGAGAGGAGGAGGGGAGATTACAGTGCAGTAAGGAAGAGAGGAGGAGGGGAGATTACAGTGCAGTAAGGATGAGAGGAGGAGGGGAGATTACAGTGCAGTAAGGAGGAGAGGAGGAGGGGAGATTACAGTGCAGTAAGGGTGAGAGGAGGGGAGATTACAGTGCAGTAAGGGTGAGAGGAGGAGGGGAGATTACAGTGCAGTAAGGGGTGAGAGGAGGGGAGATTACAGTGCAGTAAGGAGGAGAGGAGGAGGGGAGATTACAGTGCATATACTGTAGGTATATAGCGTAATAATACCACTATGGCTGACTGGCTGGCTGACTGGCTGGCTGGCTGGCTGGCTGACTGGCTGACTGTATATTTTATTCCATGTTCACTGACTGACTGCTCCCTGGTAAATACACTGTCTTTTGTTGTGTTCTGGATGACTGGGTTTCTCTAGCCCCTGGATTAATGTTTCCCTCCAAATGGATAAATGATAAAGCAGCCTTAAACTCTATTTATTACAGTTTGGATTGGTCTATGGGGCCTGTGTGTGTTGTTTGTGTCGAGTGATTGGTGACCTGTGTTAAGGGGTATATTGATCAGTGGCGGCTGGTGGGAGGAGCTATAGGAGGAAGGGCTCATTATAATGGCTGGAATGCAATCAATGGAACGGTATCAAACACATGGAAACCACTTAGACTCCATTCTATGAATTCCATTCCAGCCATTAGAATGAGCCCGTCCTCCTATAGCTCCTCCCATCAGCCTCCTCTGCTGTTGATGTAGTCTGAATGGAATAGTTCCACTGGACTGGGACTTGATCGTAATAAATCACTTTTTTAAATGTTTTAAATTAGGTTTAAAAAGGAAAAGGTGGGTCAGTCGAGTTCTGCTTCAGTTTTCTACCGTTATTAATTTGTGTTAATTATAAATTATCCCATGGGAAAATAACAGAAACTCAACGGAGCACACAAATGATGCAATATGTTTTTGCATATTCCCAAATATTTTCCCTTCCATGTAATGCTCTAGGTCAAGACTAATATTAGCACTAAGCTCTAAAAACATATATTTAAAAAAATTATACCCCTTACAGTAATTTAATCTTCAGGCTTGAAAGGGTTTTGCGTTTAGTTTAGGGGCAGAGGGTGGCAGCGTGAGAGGGGCGCGGAGAGAGAGAGAGGGGCGCAGAGAGAGAGGGCCCTGACAGTGAATCTCAGTAAGACAAAATAATGGTGTTCCAAAAAAGGTCCAGTAGCCAAGACAACAAATACAAATTCTATTTAGACACCATTGCCCTAGACACCGTTGCCCTAGACACCGTTGCCCTAGAGCACATAAAGAATGACACCTACCTCGGCCTAAACATCAACACCACAGGTAACTTCCACAAAGCTGTGAACGATCTGAGAGACAAGGCAAGAAGGGCCTTCTATGCCATCAAAAGGAACATAAAACTCAACAACCCAATTAGGATCTGGCTAAAAATACTTCATTCAGTTATCAAACCCATTTTCCCTCTATGGTTGTGAGGTCTGGGGTCCGCTCACCAACCAAGAGTTCACATAAAATGGGACAAACACTCAATTGAGAAACTGCATGCAGAATTCTGCAAAAATATACTTTGTGTACAGCGCCAAACCCCAAACAATGCGTGCAGAGGAGATTTAGGACTATACCCGCTAGTTATCAAAATCCAGAAAAGTGTTCACACATTCCACCACAAAGCACTCAGCTATGGAGAGATGAACCTAGAGAAGAGTTCCCTCAGCCAGCTGGTTCTGGGGCTCTGTTCACAAACACAAACAGACCCCACAGAGCTCCAGGACAGCAACTCAATTAGACCCAAACAAATTATGAGAAAGCAAAAAGATAACTATTTGACACACTGGAAAGAATCAACCATAAAACTGAGCAAATAGGAATGCTATCTGGCCTGAAACAGAGAGTACACAGTGGCAGAATACCTGACCACTGTGACTGACCCAAAATTAATGAAATCTTTGACTATGTACAGACTCAGTGAGCATAGCCTTGCTATTGAGAAAGAAGAAGACAGGCTATGTGCACACTGCCCATAAAAATGAGGTGGAAACTGAGCTGCACTTCCTAACCTCCTGTCAAATGTATGACCACATTAGAGACACATATTTCCCACAGATCACACAGACCCATAAAGAATTTGAAAACACATCAAACATTGATATTCTCCCATATCTGTTAGGCAAAATACCACAGTGTGCAGAAACAGCAGCAAGATGTGTGGCCAGTTGCCATGAGAAAAGGGGCAACCAGTGGAGCACAAACAACATTGTAAATACAACCTATATTTATCTGTTTATTTATTTTCCCTTTCATACTTCAACTATTTGCACATTGTTACAACACTGTACATAGCCAATACTATAACGCTTTAAATGTATATTCTTTTAAAACTTGTGTGAGTGTAATGTTTACTAATGTTTCCCTTGTCTATTTCCCTTTTGTTTATTGGCTATTCCATTTGCTTTGGCAACGTAAATATATGTTTCCCATGCCAATAAAGCCCTTTGAATTTAATTTAAACTTAATAGTGCTCTGAGTGTGTGTGTGATGTCCCAGGAGAGAGCGAGAGAGGGGTGGTATTCTGCCTGGGCTTCAAATCCACACCACTACTTGGAGACTGGGTCAGGTCACTACTTGGAGACTGGGTCAGGCCACTACTTGGAGACTGGGTCAGGCCACTACTTGGAGACTGGGTCAGGCCACTACTTGGAGACTGGGTCAGGCCACTACTTGGAGACTGGGTCAGGCCACTACTTGGAGACTGGGTCAGGCCACTACTTGGAGACTGGGTCAGGTCACTACCTGGAGACTGGGTCAGGCCACTACTTGGAGACTGGGTCAGGCCACTACTTGGAGACTGGGTCAGGTCACTACTTGGAGACTGGGTCAGGTCACTACTTGGAGACTGGGTCAGGCCACTACTTGGAGACTGGGTCAGGCCACTACTTGGAGACTGGGTCAGGCCACTACTTGGAGACTGGGTCAGGCCACTACTTGGAGACTGGGTCAGGCCACTACCTGGAGACTGGGTCAGGCCACTACCTGGAGACTGGGTCAGGTCACTACTTGGAGACTGGGTCAGGCCACTACCTGGAGACTGGGTCAGGCCACTACTTGGAGACTGGGTCAGGCCACTACTTGGAGACTGGGTCAGGCCACTACTTGGAGACTGGGTCAGGTCACTACCTGGAGACTGGGTCACGTCACTACTTGGAGACTGGGTCAGGCCACTACTTGGAGACTGGGTCAGGTCACTACCTGGAGACTGGGTCACGTCACTACTTGGAGACTGGGTCAGGCCACTACTTGGAGACTGGGTCAGGCCACTACTTGGAGACTGGGTCAGGCCACTACTTGGAGACTGGGTCAGGCCACTACTTGGAGACTGGGTCAGGCCACTACCTGGAGACTGGGTCAGGCCACTACTTGGAGACTGGGTCAGGCCACTACTTGGAGACTGGGTCAGGCCACTACTTGGAGACTGGGTCAGGCCACTACTTGGAGACTGGGTCAGGCCACTACTTGGAGACTGGGTCAGGCCACTACTTGGAGACTGGTTCAGGCCACTACTTGGAGACTGGGTCAGGCCACTACCTGGAGACTGGGTCAGGCCACTACTTGGAGACTGGGTCAGGCCACTACTTGGAGACTGGGTCAGGCCACTACCTGGAGACTGGGTCAGGCCACTACCTGGAGACTGGGTCAGGCCACTACCTGGAGACTGGGTCAGGCCACTACTTGGAGACTGGGTCAGGTCACTACTTGGAGACTGGGTCAGGTCACTACTTGGAGACTGGGTCAGGCCACTACTTGGAGACTGGGTCAGGCCACTACTTGGAGACTGGGTCAGGCCACTACTTGGAGACTGGGTCAGGCCACTACTTGGAGAATGGGTCAGGCCACTACTTGGAGACTGGGTCAGGCCACTACTTGGAGACTGGGTCAGGCCACTACTTGGAGACTGGTTCAGGCCACTACTTGGAGACTGGGTCAGGTCACTACCTGGAGACTGGGTCAGGTCACTACTTGGAGACTGGGTCAGGCCACTACTAGGAGACTGGGTCAGGCCACTACCTGGAGACTGGGTCAGGCCACTACCTGGAGACTGGGTCAGGCCACTACCTGGAGACTGGGTCAGGCCACTACTTGGAGACTGGGTCAGGTCACTACTTGGAGACTGGGTCAGGTCACTACTTGGAGACTGGGTCAGGTCACTACTTGGAGACTGGGTCAGGTCACTACTTGGAGACTGGGTCAGGTCACTACTTGGAGACTGGGTCAGGTCACTACTTGGAGACTGGGTCAGGCCACTACCTGGAGACTGGGTCAGGCCACTACTTGGAGACTGGGTCAGGCCACTACTTGGAGACTGGGTCAGGCCACTACTTGGAGACTGGGTCAGGTCACTACTTGGAGACTGGGTCAGGCCACTACTTGGAGACTGGGTCAGGCCACTACTTGGAGACTGGGTCAGGCCACTACTTGGAGACTGGGTCAGGTCACTACTTGGAGACTGGGTCAGGTCACTACCTGGAGACTGGGTCAGGCCACTACTTGGAGACTGGGTCAGGCCACTACTTGGAGACTGGGTCAGGCCACTACCTGGAGACTGGGTCAGGCCACTACTTGGAGACTGGGTCAGGCCACTACCTGGAGACTGGGTCAGGCCACTACTTGGAGACTGGGTCAGGTCACTACTTGGTGACTGGGTCAGGTCACTACTTGGAGACTGGGTCAGGTCACTACTTGGAGACTGGGTCAGGCCACTACTTGGAGACTGGGTCAGGCCACTACTTGGAGACTGGGTCAGGCCACTACTTGGAGACTGGGTCAGGCCACTACTTGGAGACTGGGTCAGGCCACTACTTGGAGACTGGGTCAGGTCACTACTTGGAGACTGGGTCAGGCCACTACTTGGAGACTGGGTCAGGCCACTACTTGGAGACTGGGTCAGGCCACTACTTGGAGACTGGGTCAGGCCACTACTTGGAGACTGGGTCAGGTCACTACTTGGAGACTGGGTCAGGCCACTACTTGGAGACTGGGTCAGGTCACTACTTGGAGACTGGGTCAGGTCACTACTTGGAGACTGGGTCAGGCCACTACTTGGAGACTGGGTCAGGCCACTACTTGGAGACTGGGTCAGGCCACTACTTGGAGACTGGGTCAGGTCACTACTTGGAGACTGGGTCAGGCCACTACTTGGAGACTGGGTCAGGTCACTACTTGGAGACTGGGTCAGGCCACTACTTGGAGACTGGGTCAGGCCACTACTTGGAGACTGGGTCAGGTCACTACCTGGAGACTGGGTCAGGCCACTACTTGGAGACTGGGTCAGGTCACTACTGGAGACTGGGTCAGGTCACTACTTGGAGACTGGGTCAGGCCACTACTTGGAGACTGGGTCAGGCCACTACTTGGAGACTGGGTCAGGCCACTACCTGGAGACTGGGTCAGGCCACTACTTGGAGACTGGGTCAGGCCACTACTTGGAGACTGGGTCAGGCCACTACTTGGAGACTGGGTCAGGCCACTACTTGGAGACTGGGTCAGGCCACTACTTGGAGACTGGGTCAGGCCACTACCTGGAGACTGGGTCAGGCCACTACTTGGAGACTGGGTCAGGTCACTACCTGGAGACTGGGTCAGGCCACTACTTGGAGACTGGGTCAGGCCACTACTTGGAGACTGGGTCAGGCCACTACCTGGAGACTGGGTCAGGCCACTACTTGGAGACTGGGTCAGGCCACTACCTGGAGACTGGGTCAGGCCACTACTTGGAGACTGGGTCAGGTCACTACTTGGAGACTGGGTCAGGTCACTACTTGGAGACTGGGTCAGGTCACTACTTGGAGACTGGGTCAGGCCACTACTTGGAGACTGGGTCAGGTCACTACTTGGAGACTGGGTCAGGTCACTACTTGGAGACTGGGTCAGGTCACTACTTGGAGACTGGGTCAGGCCACTACTTGGAGACTGGGTCAGGCCACTACTTGGAGACTGGGTCAGGCCACTACCTGGAGACTGGGTCAGGTCACTACTTGGAGACTGGGTCAGGTCACTACTTGGAGACTGGGTCAGGTCACTACTTGGAGACTGGGTCAGGCCACTACTTGGAGACTGGGTCAGGTCACTACTTGGAGACTGGGTCAGGTCACTACTTGGAGACTGGGTCAGGCCACTACTTGGAGACTGGGTCAGGCCACTACTTGGAGACTGGGTCAGGCCACTACTTGGAGACTGGGTCAGGCCACTACCTGGAGACTGGGTCAGGCCACTACCTGGAGACTGGGTCAGGCCACTACTTGGAGACTGGGTCAGGCCACTACTTGGAGACTGGGAGAAAGGTGGATGGAGATGAAGGGAGGGATCGATGGAGAGAGAGTGAGAGATAAAAGGTAGAGAGAGGAGGAGAGAAGGTAAGAAGGGAGCACCACTATGAGACCTGAACAGAGCTGAAGGAACAGGGGTAGGAGTGAGTGGGGGAGAGGAGTAGAGTAGAGGTGAGTGAGTGAGTGAGAAGGTATGGAGGAGAGATGAAGGAACGGGGGTAGGAGTGAGTGGGGGAGAGGAGTAGAGAGAGTGATAAGGTATGGAGGAGAGATGAAGGAACGGGGTAGGAGTGAGTGGGGGAGAGGAGGAGAGAGAGTGATAAGGTATGGAGGAGAGATGAAGGAACGGGGTAGGAGTGAGTGGGGGAGAGGAGTAGAGAGAGTGATAAGGTATGGAGGAGAGATGAAGGAACGGGGTAGGAGTGAGTGGGGGAGAGGAGTAGAGAGAGTGATAAGGTATGGAGGAGATATGAAGGAACGGGGTAGGAGTGAGTGGGGGAGAGGAGTAGAGAGAGTGATAAGGTATGGAGGAGAGATGAAGGAACGGGGGTAGGAGTGAGTGGGGGAGAGGAGTAGAGAGAGTGATAAGGTATGGAGGAGAGATGAAGGAACGGGTAGGAGTGAGTGGGGGAGAGGAGTAGAGAGAGTGATAAGGTATGGAGGAGAGATGAAGGAACGGGGTAGGAGTGAGTGGGGGAGAGGAGTAGAGAGAGTGATAAGGTATGGAGGAGAGATGAAGGAACGGGGGTAGGAGTGAGTGGAGGAGAGGAGTAGAGAGAGTGATAAGGTATGGAGGAGAGATGAAGGAACGGGGGTAGGAGTGAGTGGAGGAGAGGAGTAGAGAGAGTGATAAGGTATGGAGGAGAGATGAAGGAACGGGGGTAGGAGTGAGTGGGGGGAGAGGAGTAGAGAGAGTGATAAGGTATGGAGGAGAGATGAAGGAACGGGTAGGAGTGAGTGGGGGAGAGGAGTAGAGAGAGTGATAAGGTATGGAGGAGAGATGAAGGAACGGGGGTAGGAGTGAGTGGGGGAGAGGAGGAGAGAGAGTGATAAGGTATGGAGGAGAGATGAAGGAACGGGGGAGGAGTGAGTGGGGGAGAGGAGGAGAGAGAGTGATAAGGTATGGAGGAGAGATGAAGGAACGGGGTAGGAGTGAGTGGGGGAGAGGAGTAGAGAGAGTGATAAGGTATGGAGGAGAGATGAAGGAACGGGTAGGAGTGAGTGGGGGAGAGGAGTAGAGAGAGTGATAAGGTATGGAGGAGAGATGAAGGAACGGGGGTAGGAGTGAGTGGGGGAGAGGAGTAGAGAGAGTGATAAGGTATGGAGGAGAGATGAAGGAACGGGGTAGGAGTGAGTGGGGGAGAGGAGTAGAGAGAGTGATAAGGTATGGAGGAGAGATGAAGGAACGGGGTAGGAGTGAGTGGGGGAGAGGAGTAGAGAGAGTGATAAGGTATGGAGGAGAGATGAAGGAACGGGGGTAGGAGTGAGTGGGGGAGAGGAGTAGAGAGAGTGATAAGGTATGGAGGAGAGATGAAAGGAAGGAGAATAAAATAAGAGGGGAGGTACCATGTCAGTCATTCTGTCCGTTGCATTATTCATTGTGTTCCAGTAAAGCACTGTAGTAGCATAATGACCATCCATTTCATGTGATACACCTCACTCTAATACATCAATCTAGGGAGAATCTCAGTTGCATGCTCCGAGTCCTCTGTCCTCTCTCCACGCCTCCTCCTCAAATCCTGTTGGAGGAGAAGGTCAGTGGGGAGGGAGTATGCGATTGAGATTCTTCCCTAGACTCTGTATCAGGGTTCCCCAACTGGCGGGCTGAATTTGGCCCGCGAGTGGTTTTATTTGGCTCCCCCAAGTATTCTGAGCAAAGTAATTTTGGGGGGTAATTCTGTTCCCGAGTACTCCAACGCATAATAGAGAGACACGTGATCGTATAAAAATGTAAGCAAGGTTTGAAATGATTGTTTTAGTCAGATATTATACCTGTTTGGGGTTATTGGGTCAATTTGCAGTCTACAAATTATTTGTAATTATGTTCCTGCCCCCCGACCATACGCTCAAGGTCGAATCGGCCCGTGGCGGAATCTCGTTAATAATTCCTGATCTAAAGGATGTGCTTGGTTTAACCCAGGCTGGTGCAGGCGGTTTAACCCAGGCTGGTGCAGGCGGTTTAGCCCAGGCTGGTGCAGGCGGTTTAGCCCAGGCTGGTGCAGGCGGTTTAGCCCAGGCTGGTGCAGGCGGTTTAGCCCAGGCTGGTGCAGGCGGTTTAACCCAGGCTGGTGCAGGCGGTTTAGCCCAGGCTGGTGCAGGCGGTTTAGCCCAGGCTGGTGCAGGCGGTTTAGCCCAGGCTGGTGCAGGCATCTCAACTGGCCTGGCTGTCTCATACTGAATGTGTTAATAGCCAATTATTCTAGCATTGCATGACAACGTCATGAGTTAAATATAATTGAATTTATTTGGGTAAAATCATACATCAAGATGAACATTGTATTCCCAGAGGACTTAAAAGTGTTAATTAAAACACTTGTTTACAAATTTCAGCAATAAATATATATATTTATATCACGTATATCTTAACCAGAGCCCTATGGGCTATCTAGGGAATAGGGTACCATTTGGGACCTGGGTCTACTGATGGTACCATTTGGGACCTGGGTCTACTGTACAGATACATGTAATATAGTCGTAACTCGATCCTTCAGTCTGCATCTCTCTCGCAGTCTCTCTCTCTCGCTCTGTGTCTCTGTCTCTCGCTCTGTGTCTCTGTCTCTGTGTCTCTCTCTCTCTGTGTGTCTCTCTCTCTGTGTGTCTCTCTCTCTGTGTCTCTCTCTCTCTGTGTGTCTCTCTCTGTGTGTCTCTCTCTCTGTCTCTCTCTCTGTGTCTCTCTGTCTGGACTCTGTAGCTCTGGCTCAATGTAATTTTATAAACATTAACAGTGCATTTCTTTCCCTCTTTTCTCCTCTCTCTCTCTCTATCTTTGTCTCTCCCCCTCTCCACACGCTCTCTCTCTCTCTCTCTCTCTCTCTCTCTCTCTCTCTCTCTCTCTCTCAGACCTGGGTCTGGATCAGTTCCAGGTGAAACGCTATGATGGAAAGGTAAGCAGTGATGAGAGCGTGTGTGTGTGTTGTGTGTGCGGCAGGCGCTGGACAGAGGGAGGGATGACGGAGGGAGGGCGATGGAGGGGAAAAACAGAACGGGTACCTACCAATCTATTGTTGGAAGTCCAGCTGAATCACATCTGCCCAGGAGGCTCTTACCTATCTTTCATAACCTGGGGATGCATTCCAAATGGAACCCTATTCCATATCTTGCAATACTTTTAACGAGGCGCCATAGGGCTTTAACGAGGCGCCATAGGGCTTTAACGAGGCGCCATAGGGCTTTAACGAGGCGCCATAGGGCTTTAACGAGGCGCCATAGGGCTTTTGAGAAAAGTTGTGTGCCCTATAGGGAACAGGGTGCCATTTGGGATGCAATCTCTGGTCTCATGAAACTCTCATTCCCCCTCTTTTTAGCCTGCCTGAGAGAGAGCGAGTAATCCTAAATGGATGAACATGAAACTGCGTTACAGAGTCTTAATTGCAGTGGGAAGAGCGGGGTTTGATAACCTATCTCTCTCTAGAGCAGTGTTTCCTAATGCTGGTCCTGGGGACCCAAAGGGGTGCACATTTAGGTTTTTTTCCCCCTAGCACTCATACAGATTCAAATCAAAGGCTTTATGATGAGTTCATTAGTGGAATCAGGTGTGAGGTGCTAGGGCAAAACCAAAAAAAACTCCACCGCTTTTGGTCCCCAGGACCAGTATTAGGAAACGGTAGAGGAGGGGAAGGAAGTGAATATCACAGCTCAGATGACATCATTTACTAAATAAAAGCTCTTTCAAGCTACTTTTTAAGTGCGTACCTACTTTTTATTTTTCTTAAATACCATAGTCTATCAGGTTTATAAGAAAGTTAACAAGCAGGTTATAGTGTTTTTAAAAAGGTTAAAAGGGTGTATAAACAGCAGCGTGACATTTGGTCTAATTGCTAAGATGCTGCTGCTTGTGAGTTGAGTGACTCTCCAGATTCTGAACTAATAATGAATTGGGGGAAACGCTTCTACAGCCAATCGCCACAATCTCAGATCCAGCTCCAGACCCATCCACTACTAACCTAATGTTCATCTCCCAAGACATGCCTACCACCACTCTCTTAAAATGTCTTTTGACATTCACCTTTTTTGCTGCATCAGTAGGCCTTTATGATAGCGTGACGTTCTATCCCACTGGCCATCTAGCAGGCTTTACGGAGGAAGGGATGAGGGAGATGTGGATGCTTGCCAGCCAGAAGGTGTCTCAGTGCTGAAATAGGATCAGTTTTGCCTAATTAAATTGTAATGAATTGATCCCATCTATAGTAATGACTTGGCGGACGTACCCTTGTCCCTGTCCCCTTGCCAGTCAACAGAAGGGTAGCTACTAGCTGTGGTCTATAACAGGGAGTGTAAAGAAGGAGCACCACATGTCCATTTCCATCAATAATAAGGACTGTACTCAGAAACCAAACCCTGTCCCTGTCTTGACTATAGCACCTGTCTCCTATCCTCAGACAGAAGGGTGAATCGCAAAGCCCAAACCCTCCCATTTTAAGGCTCTGTTAAAGCACCTACAACTACTCCCATGACATGACGTCCATCACTAATAAGCACTTTGAAGAGAGTACCATATCCCCGTTCCGGTATTGCCTAGTCCCAGGCACCTGTCTTCTCTCCTCTGGCAGAGGACAGTGCTCTTATTCAGAACACTGAACACCACTAGAGAGGTTCCAATGTCAGCCTTGCCTTGCTCTGTGGCTGAAAGAACAGCTTTGCTCCACACATAGTTAACTGTGTAAACACTTAATCATTTAAGAGGGACACAACCAGAGTGGACCTGCCTACCAGACCATAATGGCCTATTTAGTGGTGCCTACTTTATAGGCTGACAGGTGGACCTTAGACCAGAGTAATGGACCTAGACCAGATAAGAGAACAGTGTTAGGGTCATGAATAACAGATGAACGATTAGCCAGCTGTACCCTTGTCACCTTCCTACTCTTTCTCCAGGGTTTTTTCTGCACGCAAAAGTTTTAGGCGGGCCGCCTAAAAGTGTTTTTTCATGCTGCTAAGTCCAAACAATAATTACATTGTTTTATTATATTTAAAATATATATATATATATATTTAGTGATGATAAAAACTTAAAGGACTAAAACCAGATATAAAGTATGTAGAAAATATAATAGTATATTTTTTTTAAATATGAGCATCTTTGAGAACTAACAATCACCAAAATAAAACTATCGACAGAGAGAATCTCAAATTCCCCCAAAAATGATGCTTTTCAGGAGTATTTTTGTCATGGCACGTGGCCCCCATTGAGTCATTCAGATAGCATAATAAAAAAATTGGCATAAGCCATGGCATAATGTGTAGAATAGCAGGAAATTAGCTTTAAAAACGGCAACATTTTGTCTGCGGCATCTAAAAGATATCGGCCGGCGAACGTGCCTCTAGTCAGGCGTACTGCCACGACCACGCCACGCCACGCCTACCACCCAACAAGACCCATTTTGATCCAGAGAAAAACCTTGAATCTTGGGTTAAATCTTGAATTCCTTGTCCTCCCTTCAGTTTTGAGGGCCTCTAGTCTGGGTCAATAATGTAATGAATCTTGGTCAAAGACTCTAGTACTTCTCTTCCAGTCGTACAATACATCTTCATTGATCTAGTACATGGAGACAAGGGACGTTTTTCATTTTGCTGCCACAATAATTAGTGGTTAATTAGTGAGTACCCATCCATCCCCACCACACATCATACAGTCCCAGTGAGGCTCAATCAATCCCCAGACCCTCCCTCCCTCCCTCTCTCTTTCATCAACAGATTGTTAGTTCATTAATAGTAATAATGTTTTAAACCTCATTATTGGGCCCATCAGTCCCCAGGGACCTCAATGTCAAATCACCCTGCTGTCTTTATCAATCATGTGCTAGGAAACGTTCTTCCCATCCCTCCCTCCCTCCCTCCATCCCTCTCTCCTCCATCCCTCTCTCCTCCCTCTCGCTCTTTATCAATGATGTGTTCGTAAACCTTCAAGACACAAATCACAGATTCTAGGGTTGAGTGGGGGACAAAGTATTTTCTCCCTCCCTGTCTCTCTCTCTCTCCATCCCTCACTCTCTCTCTCATACCTCTCTCCCCTCTCTCTCCTCCCCCTTCCCTTCCCTTCCCTACCCCTCTCTCCCCTCTCTCTCCTCCCCCTTCCCTTCCCTACCCCTCTCTCCCCTCTCTCTCCTCCCCCTTCCCTTCCCTACCCCTCTCTCCCTCTCTCTCCTCCCCCCCTTCCCTTCCCTACCCCTCTCTCCCCTCTCTCTCCTCCCCCTTCCCTTCCCTACCCCTCTCTCCCCTCTCTCCTCCCCCTTCCCTTCCCTTCCCTACCCCTCTCTCCCCTCTCTCTCCTCCCCCTTCCCTTCCCTACCCCTCTCTCCCCTCTCTCTCCTCCCCCCTTCCCTTCCCTACCCCCTCTCTCCCCTCTCTCTCCTCCCCCTTCCCTTCCCTTCCCTACCCCTCTCTCCCCTCTCTCTCCTCCCCCTTCCCTTCCCTTCCCCTCTCTCCCTCTCTCTCCTCCCCCTTCCCTTCCCTACCCCTCTCTCCCCTCTCTCTCCTCCCCCTTCCCTTCCCTTCCCTACCCCTCTCTCCCCTCTCTCTCCTCTCTCTCCTCCCCCTTCCCTTCCTTCCCTACCCCCTCCCTCCCTCTCTCTCCTCCCCCTTCCCTTCCCCTCTCTCTCCTCCCCCTTCCCTTCCTTCCCCTCTCCCCTCTCTCTCTCCTCCCCCTTCCCTTCCCTTCCCTACCCCTCTCTCCCCTCTCTCTCCTCCCCCTTCCCTTCCCTTCCCTACCCCTCCCTTCTCTCTCTCCTCCCTCCCTCTATTCAGGTATTAGTAGGGCATTCGAATAACCCTCAGACTGTGTGACAGATATCCCATATATTGGAAACACAACCCAGTGTCCCTGCTGGTTGATCAATATCTACGGTGTTTTTTCTCTCTGTTCATGCGGTAAAGGTGAATGGAAGGTGCCCTGTGATGAGTCCCAAATGCCACCCTATTCCCTGGGCAAAAGTAGTGCACTATAAAGGGGATAGGATGCCAATTTGGGACGCAGGCCCTGGTGTTGTCTATGTAACCATAGCGACACAAAGCAGGAGTATAATGCAAATGGAGACAAAGTATTGCGGCTCAATACACACACACCACACCACACACACACACACACACACACACACACACACACCCTTTACGTTTACTCAGACACGGACACTGCACTGATTTTAGATAAGCAAACAAAACCGAGATTATACTATTGAACCACTATTTGAATATGAATAGTCAACAAAGGACGATTACAATATGTTTGCATGTTCATGCTCTTTGGTCCGAACAAGGTCCATCATTTGTTTTATACATTCACTGCAATACATAGTTTTATGGCTCATATAAACATATATGAAGGGAATAATGTCCCAACAAAGAGCTCGAGGTATTAAACAGCATATATACACACACACATGAAACAGCACACACACACACACACACACACACACACACACACACACACACACACACACACACACACACACACACACACACACAAAACAGCACACACACACACACACACACACACAAAACAGCATACACACACACACACACACACACAAAACAGCATACACACACACACACAAAACAGCATACACACACACACACCCATACACACACACACACACACAAAACAGCATACACACCCACACACACACACACACACAAAACAGCATACACACACACACACACACACACACACAAAACAGCATACACACACACACACACACACACACACGAAACAGTATACACACACACACACACACGAAACAGCATATACACACACACACACGAAACAGCATATACACACACACACACACACACACACACACACACAACAGCATACACACACACACACACACACACACACACACACACACGAAACAGCATATACACACACACACACAATATATATATATATATTTTTTTACACAAATCAAATGAATGTCCACGCCCACAGCTTGGGGTGTAATAATGTGATTGAGTGAGAGTAAAAACAGAGATCTATTGTGGCAAAGAAACATAGCCTACTTAACCAGTCTGAATGCTTCTCTCACCATTGACTCCCGAGTGGCGCAGCGGTCTAAGGCGCTGCATCTCAGTGCTTGAGGCGTCACTACAGACCCCCCTGGTTAGATTCCAGGCTGTATCACAACCGGCCGTGATTGGGAGTCCCATAGGGCGGCGCACAATTGGCCCAGCGTCGTCCGGGTTTGGCCGGTGTAGGCCGTCATTGTAAATAAGAATTTGTTCTTAACTGACTTGCCTAGTTAAATAAAGGTGAAATAAATAAATAACTAAAAAATAAATTGACCCACCATTGAGATTTAGCATTCAGACTGGTTTAATTAGGCTAGGTTGCCTAACCACCACAGACCCTCAAATTCTCTCTCTCGCTCTCTCAATCACTGTATTGGACCACCAAGCTCTTTGGACAATTAACATTATTCCTTTAGTTTGTGTGCCATCAAAACTATATATATAGAGAGCGTTGAGATGGGGTTAACCAAGCTAACCCCCTCTTTCAACTGGAAATGGAACATTCCAGAGTTCTAAATGGAACATTCCAGAGTTCTAAATGGAACATTCCAGAGTTCTAAATGGAACGATCTAGTGTTCTAGATTGATCATCCCTTGCCTGGTTATGTAGCTGAAATATCCCCCATATCTCTGGGCATTCTGTTTGCATTGTTTTCCAGGCAAAGCGCTCTCTGTACTATACAGTAGTCTACTGTGATGGATGGCTAGCTGTGGACGATCGTCCCTTGAGAGAGAGAGAGAGAGAGAGAGAGAGAGACACACACTCACACATTCGCCACTCACTAACCAACGGCGCCTGATTGGCCTGATAGCGTCCTCTGGCTTGGCAACAGAATTACGCTTCATTCACTTTTCTATCCATCCTCCTTTCCCCCCCTCCATCCTTCCCTCCCCTCGTTCCCTCTCCAAGAACCTATGAAATCGCTGCACTCCACGCCCCACTAATGGGATGGAATATTAATATTGTAAGAATTACATCATTACAGTAACCTACAATTCCCCTAGCTGAAAATCGGAAACTCCTGAGTCAAAGGACATTTTATGGTCAGAGTATGCTAATCAGAGGTTCAGACAAGGAGATTGGGATTGGTTGGGGGTGGTGGAGTTGGGGGGGAGGGCATTGTGTCTGGAGTCCACGGGTGATGGAGCTACTGCTAGTCTGAAGGGGAAAATATCACCATTTAATCTGCTTGAGGACCAGTATCTCTTACAAAATATCCACTGGAAAATATTAGTTCTGTTGTCCTCTTCTCTGTTCTCCTCTCACTTTCTATTGGGCGCGTTAAACCATATTTTCTTTATTTATCCATTGTTTGTTCATTAATATTTTGATGCTCCCCACTACTATTTAACAGATTATACTTGGGTCTCCTGTATTTAGTTTTTTAAACCAAATGTTCCATTGAGTTTACTCCTCCACTGTCCGAGTTTCTCTTTCTGTCTCACCCTCTCTCTCTCTCTCTCTCTCTCTCACCCTCTCTCTCTCTCTCTCTCTCTCTCTCTCTCTCTCTCTCTCTCTCTCTCTCTCTCTCTCTCTCTCCTCTCTCTCTCTCCCTCTCTCTCTCTCTCTCTCTCTCTCTCTCTCTCTCTCTCTCTCTCTCTCTCTCTCTCTCATCATTGTGACCATACCATCAGTTCTTAAAATGTGATATTGTAATGTTATTGTAACGTTTTGCTGTCATTCATGTAACTGCTGTGTAATCTACTCGTGATCTGGCAATCTTCTTCTCCATATAACCAATAACCCTTCAATTTTCTCCACCTCTCCTCCCCTCCATGGATCACTCCATCCTCTCCTCTTCCTCGAACCGACGAATCCCCCCGTTTGATCAACCTCTCCTCCCAACCGTCCCTCCCCGCTTATCCCCTACCTATTCATAAACTGTCCCGCCCCTCTCTCCGCCCCTCTCTCCGCCCCTGTCCCGCCCCTCTCTCCGCCCCTGTCCTGCCATCCATCCCTCCCTCCGCCCCTCCCTCTCTGCAGGACTTCTGGCAGGTATGGGGCGTGTTCCGAGCAGCATGTGTGTGTTTGAACCAAGGCCTTATCTGATAACTGCACTATGTACTCTAGTCACTGTACCTACCTACTCTCTATCCTCTAACTCTCCTTCTAAATCACACCTCTCTCTCTCTCTCTCTCTCTACCTCTACCTCTACCTCTCTCTCTCTCTCTACCTCTCTCTCTACTCTTCTCTCTCTCTCTCTCTCTCTCTCTACCTCTCTCTCTCTACCTCTCTCTCTCTACCTCTCTCTCTCTCTACCTCTCTCTCTCTCTCTCTCTACCTCTCTCTCTCTCTCTACCTCTCTCTCTCTCTCTCTCTCTCTCTACCTCTCTCTCTTTATACCTCTATTTCGCTCTCTCGCTTGCTCTCTCTCTTTCTCGCTCGCTCTCTTGCTCTACTTCTATCTCTTTCTCTCTCTCTCTCCTTCTCTCTCTCTCTCCTTCTAACTCTCCTCTATCTCTCTATCTCTGTCTCTCTGCTCCCCTGGAGATCTTCCATATATCGGGGAGGAACAACACACTGCAGAAGTTTCTCTGGTTTAGTTTGTATTGCATCTCAGCTTCAGCAAGAGAGTAAAGCGCTTAACCAAAGTCACGGGATGCATCCCAAATGGCACCCTATTCCCTATGAAGTGCACTACTTTTGACTAGAGCCCATGTAGGGAATAGGGTGCGATTTGGGACGCAGACACAGCCTCAATTTAGGCCCATCCCCACCCCAGCAGGATCGGCCACTGGCCAAGCACCAAGTGGTGCATTAAACATGGATACATTTCCATCAGAAATCATTGGATTGGTAATACAAAACCCTCCACAACTGACACTTGGCACTGTGGATGTCAGAGTGGAATAAGTTTTTAGTGATCAGTAGAAAGTGGGTGGGTGTGGGGGGTTACAGTGTGGTTAAGATATAGGGAAACACAGACAGACGGAAGGACGGGGAAATAAGATACTGGGGCATCTTCTGCAGCAGTACAACAGGGAAGGATGGAGAGTGCTTGTGTGCATACACAGACACCGAGTCTATACACACACACACACACACACACACACACACACACCTGCTGCTGCCTGTCTCTTCAGTGTCTCTTTATCCAGAGAAAGAATAGGAGCAGTGTCAAATAAATGTGTTTTAATCTAGATGACTGTCTCTGTTCTAACGGAGTTACTCTACAGGTCGGTACAGGCTTAGCTAGCTACCCTCCCAGTTACTCTACAGGTCGGTACAGGTTTAGCTAGCTACCCTCCCAGTTACTCTACAGGTCGGTACAGGTTTAGCTAGCTACCCTCCCAGTTACTCTACAGGTCGGTACAGGTTTAGCTAGCTACCCTCCCAGTTACTCTACAGGTCGGTACAGGTTTAGCTAGCTACCCTCCCAGTTACTCTACAGGTCGGTACAGGTTTAGCTAGCTACCCTCCCAGTTACTCTACAGGTCGGTACAGGTTTAGCTAGCTACCCTCCCAGTTACTCTACAGGTCGGTACAGGTTTAGCTAGCTACCCTCCCAGTTACTCTACAGGTCGGTACAGGTTTAGCTAGCTACCCTCCCAGTTACTCTACAGGTCGGTACAGGTTTAGCTAGCTACCCTCCCAGTTACTCTACAGGTCGGTACAGGTTTAGCTAGCTACCCTCCCAGTTACTCTACAGGTCGGTACAGGTTTAGCTAGCTACCCTCCCAGTTACTCTACAGGAAGGTACAGGTTTAGCTAGCTACCCTCCCAGTTACTCTACAGGTCGGTACAGGCTTAGCTAGCTACCCTCCCAGTTACTCTACAGGTCGGTACAGGTTTAGCTAGCTACCCTCCCAGTTACTCTACAGGTCGGTACAGGTTTAGCTAGCTACCCTCCCAGTTACTCTACAGGTCGGTACAGGTTTAGCTAGCTACCCTCCCAGTTACTCTACAGGTCGGTACAGGTTTAGCTAGCTACCCTCCCAGTTACTCTACAGGTCGGTACAGGCTTAGCTAGCTACCCTCCCAGTTACTCTACAGGTCGGTACAGGTTTAGCTAGCTACCCTCCCAGTTACTCTACAGGTCGGTACAGGCTTAGCTAGCTACCCTCCCAGTTACTCTACAGGTCGGTACAGGCTTAGCTACCCTCCCTGTGGCCAGATTAGATACAGGACCTACCTGCTAGGTGACCTTTAAACAGCAGGTATACGCCTTGTTTAACCTGTAGCACAGTGAGACACACCAAGACCCAGAGATATGGAAGGTGAACAGGAACCAGTCTGGCTGACTCAAAGCAGGAAGGGAGGGTAGTGAGGTAGTACAGGGAGCACACAGTCCAGTCCAGTCCAGTCCAGGGCAGGTCTGAGCCCATGCAGCTTCCTCCCTGCTCAATTATTATGGAAGTGCTAGATTTCCCCCTCTGCTCTCCTTTGCTCTGCGTTGAGCCCTGTTCAGGGAGTATGAAACACCACTGCTGCACCATGCAACACTATGGGTCAGGGTAGATTGAAGCCAGGGCACGGATCACATCACCTGCTACACCCCGACTGGAAGTGTGTGTGTGGTGTGAATGATCAACCACACAGGACCATGTGCTAATTCGAGTGTGTCACAACAAAGTACTTGAAGAGGACAAACGTCAACACTTGCAAAGCTGAGATGCAATAAGAAACTTCTACTCTGTTAGTGCTGAATGACAACAGTCCTGTTCCCCTGTATTACATCTCTCTCTCGCCCTCTTTCTCCCTTCCTCCCTCTTTCTCCCTTCCTCCCTCTTTCTCCCTTCCTCCCTCTTTCTCCCTTCCTCCCTCTTTCTCTCTCTCTCTCTTTCTCTTTCTCTCTTTCTCTCTCTCTCTCTCTCTCTCTCTCTCTCTCTCTCTCTCTCTCTCTCTCTCTCTCTCTCTCTCTCTCTTTCTCTTTCTCTCTCTCTCTCTCTCTCTCTCTCTCTCTCTCTCTCTCTCTCTCTCTCTCTCTCTCGCGCCTTGTCCCATGCTTTGGCACTGCTGTAGCTCTTTCCCAGCATGCTCTGCTCTTTGCCTGTGTTTAAAAGGGGAGACCGTACTGTATGTAGAGCGGCACAGGGCTGCAGGTTATAGCGCCCCCTCTCTGCAGCCAGCATGGTGGCACCACAGGGTGGTCTAAACCCAGGAAATTAATTAACTCTCCATTTGCCTAATAGCTTATTATGGCCCTGGTCCAATACTTTGACTGGGTTGGGGAAACAAAGCTACTTGGTAAGAATCTTGCTTTCACCAAGCCTCTAGTGTTAGGTCAGTGATTATGGCTGCATCCCAATTCTCCACCCTTCTCTGAAAGTGTACACTTATTCTTTTAAATCCATGACGGGGAGTGTGCAAGTGTACACTTGTGGAAAAGGGTGGAGAATTGGGCCTCAGCCTAGCTGGGTTGGTTAAAGCTGCTTCATGCTTTCACCAAGCCGCTAGTGTTAGATCAGTGATTACTTCAAGAAGGAAGGGTGCATTTTTCAAGTGTTGGAACAGAGCCCAGACCATAGAATTAGAATGAATAGAAAAATCTACTCATTCTATGTCTTTGGCCCAGACCTCAGAGCTGCATGAACACAATTGTAGAGCATGGATACTTCAGATTCAGTGACTCAATACCAAGAACACTATTTGGCATCAGTGTTTCCAAACTGAAACCCCTTTCTTCTATTGATAGAACCACAGCACCAGAATGATTATATTTCTATTGATAGAACCACAGCACTAGAATGATTATATTTATATTGATAAAACACACCACCTGTGGCCTTTTATCGCTTTGTGATGCCACGTCAACCACTATCTGTCATTTGACTGGTTGAGACGCCTGTCACTCACAAAGGAATGCTGAGGGGGCTGCTGCCATGGAAACAAACAAGCCTGTTGTCTTGTCGTCGCACAAGTTCTTGTTGTTATAGCTACTGACTTTTATTCCGTTTCAGCGACAGGAACAAACTTTCTAAGGACAGCTGTGTGTACCAGCCTTCCTCCTTCCTCCCCTAGCTCTTTCTTACTCTCGCTCTCGCTCTCTCTCTTTCTCACTCCCTCACTAGCACTGACTTTGTTGCTCTGGCTCTTTCTCTCACACACACACACACACACACACACACACACACACACACACACACACACACAAACACAGGTTGGGCTGGTGTGATTTGTCTGCATACCTGGCTATCTAATTTGGTGTTACTCCTCGAGGACAGCTGTTGATCCTTAGTGACCATAATTGTTAATTGAACGTCGGTGGCAGCAACACCATTTCTCTGAGATTCATTAATCTTTACACAGGGCTGATTTCGCTCTCTCTCTGAATATTTATGTATAGAAGTTATTAGCAGCACACCTGCTCTGGTAGTCAGTCCTCTTGAGACCTGGGTCGTGTTCAGTAGAGTAGACACAATTAAAACTATTATATCTGCACTTGTCCAAAAAGAAAGGTTTAAGTTTGGTTTTGCTAGTATGATCTGTAACTATATTGATCCAGAGAGCCATATACAGGTGGGTATAAATATATATACAGTGCATTCGTAAAGTATTCAGACCCCTTCCCTTTTTCCACATTTTGTTATGTTACAACCTTATTCTAAAATTGATTAAATAAATAAAAATCCTCAGCAACCTACACACAATACCCCACAATGACAACGCTAAAACAGCTTTTTAGACATTTTTGCAAATGTATTAAAAATAAAAAACGGAAATAATATACATTTACATAAGTATTCAGACCCTTTGCTATGAGACTCAAATTTGAGCTCAGGTGCATCCTGTTTCCATTGATCATCCTTGAGATGTTTCTACAACTTGATTGAAGTCCACCTGTGGTAAATTCAATTGATTGGAAATTATTTGGAAAGGCACACACCTGTCTATATAAGGTCCCACAGTTGACAGTGCATGTCAGAGCAAGAACCAAGCCATGAAGTCGAAGGAATTGTCCGTAGAGCTCCGAGACAGGATTGTGTCGAGGCACAGAACAGGGGAAGGGTACAAAAACATTTCTACAGCATTGAAGGTCCCCAAACACAGTGGCCTCCATCATTCTTAAATGGAAGAAGTTTGGAACTACCAAGACTCTTCGTAGAGCTGGCCGCCCGGATAAACTGAACAATCGAGGGAGAAGGGCCTTGGTCAGGGAAGGGACCAAGAACCCAATGGTCACTTTGACAGAGCTCCAGAGTTCCTCTGTGGAGATGGGAGAACCTTCCAGAAGGACAACCATCTCTTCAGCACTCCACCAATCAGGCCTTTATGGTAGAGTGGCCAGACAGAAGCCACTCCTCAGTAAAAGGCACATGACAGCCCGCTTGGAGTTTGCCAAAAGGCATCTGAAGGACTCTCAGACCATGGGAAACCATCTGATAAAATGGGGATGGCACTATGCATTGGGGCTGGTAGTTGGCACTATGCATTGGGGCAGGTAGCATTCTCCTGGCACCCGCCAAACCCAGATTTGTCCGTCAGACTGCCAGATGGTGAAGTGTGATTCATCACTCCAGAGAACGCGTTTCCACTGCTCCAGAATCCAATGGCGGCGAGCTTTACACCACTCCAGCTGACGCTTGGCATTGCGCATGGTGATCTTAGGCTTGTGTGCGGCTGCTCAGCCATGGAAACCCATTTCATGAATCTCTCGACAAACAGTTATTGTGTTATTGTGTCCAGTTTGGAAATCGGTAGTGAGTGTTGCAACCGAGGACAGACTATTTTCCCACGCTACGCGCTTCAGCACTAGGCGGTGTCGTTCTGTGAGCTTGTGTGGCCTACCACTTCGCAGCTGAGCCGTTGTTGCTCCTAGACGTTTCCACTTCACAATAACAGCACTTACAGTTGAACGAGGCAGCTCTAGCAGTGCAGAAATTTGACGAACTGACTTGTTGGAAAGGTGGCATCCTCTCTCCTCTCTCCTCTCTCCTCTCTCTCTCTCTCTCTCTTCTCTCTCTCTCTCTCTCTCTCGGCTGATGCAGCTGCGGTGTTGGACAGGGCAGATAGATGATCATCATTAATGAGGCTGTTACTATCAGTAATCATTACAGTGCATTAAAAAGGACCCGGGCCTCACCCCAGAACCAGGCATCACACATGCGGACACACACGCAGTTGTTTGTAGTAGGTTTATGATGGTGTTCAATCTAAAGTCCACGTAGTGTACACACATTGTGAAAGAGATTGTGCTGCCTGTAAATGCAACATCGTAAAGGAACAAAGGTTATTCTCTGATGTAAGTATGTAAGTGGCTTGTTCGCAAGTAATGAAGTAGTTGATGAAATCAACGTTGAACACAGCGGCGCCCCCTGGTGTCTAGCAGTGTCTATGGACAGGCTTGACAGGAGCTCACCTTGTGGGTTGACACTGACAGGGGATCTACTATTTTCAGACTAGGTTCAATCTGATTCCATACAACCCCAGTGTTTTTTTGACAGGTCAGCTCTGAGCTCACGTTGTGACAGGGAATGCTTCTCTGACAAAGCACTTTGTTGTTGATTGGAGGCTTCAAACTGAGAGTTTTATAGGAGTGTGTTTAGAAAGCACCTGCAGTATCCAGCCAAGACCAGGTTACATGTAGCCTTGTCCCATATATATATAACATTTGTATAACGATTTAACAAATCTCTGTTGTTGGCTGTATAGTAGTTGGCTGTACAGCACAGACAGATCTGGGATCAGGAAATGGACTACACACAACCCCACTTTAACTGCCTTTTCTTTTGAACTGGATATTTCACAAAGCAGCAGCACTGCAGTTAACTTGCAGAGGAGATGGTGTGTGTGTGCCTCCAAAAGCCATCCAAGTGAAATGAGTTAAGAGATTGAGCCTTTCAGCATCTCTCCCTTTGGTCTGTGTGAAACCAGACCAGCCCTGTGGCCTAGCCTAGCCTAGCCTACCCTGGCCCAAGCTCTGATTCTCTTTCTGCCTGAGCTGAACACACACACACACAGTCCTAGAAGAGTAATCACACTAGAGCCTGCATGACCTCGCATAGCGTGACTGAGACGGACAGACAGACATGCACACACACACACACACACACACACACACACACACACACACACACTCGCAGGGGAGGCAGTACTAACTTAATTAACTGCAGCAATTAGGATTACCCTCCATTTGAAGATCAAGGCTGTTTTCTCAAATGGCACCCTATTCCTTAGATAGTGCACTACTACTTTTGACCTGAGACCTATGGTCCCTGATCAAACGTAGTGCACTATATAGAGGGAGTAGGGTGCCATTTTGGGATGCAGACCAGAGCTCAGGGAGAAGAATGTTATGAACTAGGGCCCTCTTGAGTGTTTAATAGAAGTACAACCTCTAGAGTTCATAAAAGATGATTCTCATTCTGGTTGAGCTAAAATACTGTCCCAGAAGCAGAGGATTCTGCTGAGCCTAAATCAACGCAGATTACACTTCGTATTATTACAGAAATTCAGAAGAGCCTGTTTTTTATCAAAGAGACTGAAAGTGAGTCCCAAGTGGAACCCTATTCCCTATATAGTGCACTACTTTCGACCAGCGCCCTATGGTTCACAGGGGCCCTGGGCACATAACACAGAGAGAGAGAGAGAGAGAGAGAGAGAGAGAAAGGCCCTGTTCTAACAGTGTCCACCAGAGACATGCAGTAAAGTCTCCGGGGAGGGGGGAGATGAGTACAATTGCATGAAATTTGTTATAAAATGATGACCATTTCTCTCCGCCCCCCTCCCGTGGCGTAATGTGTATAATTGCAGAAAATGATCTGTAAAGCTGCTAATTGTTTCTCTCCGCCTCATTGAAAAATGTGTATAGTCGCAGAAAAATGGCTTTAAAATTGCAACAATTTCTCAAGAATTGCAGGAAATGAACATTAAAACTAAAAGGTATCTCTGCCGTGAAGAGGATTTGGTTCGGGGGACAACATTTTAGTGGCAGCCTGATTCTTTTCCATGTAAATTTAGTTTTTTGTTGATATAGCTTATATTATTTTTTTTACTTAATACAGTAGATATTAGTTAAAACTTGACTCTACTTTATTGTACTGTACCTACTGTACTTTATTGTACTGTACTTTATTGTACTGTACTCTACTCCACTTTATTGTACTGTACTGTATACTTTATTGTAGTGTACTTTCATTTATCGTTCTGTACGGTACTCTACTTTATTGTACTGTACTCTACTTGACTATTGTACTGTACTCTACTTTATTGTACTGGACTTTATTGTACAGTAGTGTACTCTACTTTGTACTGTACTCTACATTAATGTACTGTACATTATTATGTTCTACTGTTCTTTATTGTACTGTACTGTGCTTTACTTTGTGATGTGCACTACTTTATTGTACTGTACTCTACTTTATTGTACTCTACTTTATTATACTGTACTTTATTGCACTGTACTCTACTTTATTGTACTGTACTGTACTTTATCGTACTGTAATTTATTGTACTCTACTTTATTGTACTCTACTGTACTTTATCGTAATGTACTTTATTGTACTCTACTGTACTTTATCGTAATGTACTTTATTGTACTCTACTGTACTTTATCGTAATGTACTTTATTTTACTCTACTATACTTTATTGTAATGTACTTTATTGTACTCTACTGTACTTTATTGTACTGTACTGTACTTTATTGTACTGTACATTATTGTACTCTACTTTATTGTATTGTACTGTACTGTACTTTATTGTACTCTATTGTACTGTACTCTACATTATTGTACTGTACATTATTGTACTCTACTTTATTGTACTCTACTTTATTGTACTCTACTTTATTGTACTCTACATTATTGTACTCTACTTTATTGTACTGTACATTATTGTACTCTACTTTATTGTACTCTACATTATTGTACTCTACTTTATTGTACTCTACTTTATTGTACTCTACTTTATTGTACTCTACATTATTGTACTCTACATTATTGTACTCTACATTATTGTACTCTACTTTATTGTACTCTACTTTATTGTACTCTACATTATTGTTCTGTACATTATTGTACTCTACTTTATTGTACTCTACTTTATTGTACTCTACTTTATTGTACTCTACATTATTGTACTGTACTTTATTGTACTCTACATTATTGTACTGTACTTTATTGTACTCTACTTTATTGTACTCTACTTTATTGTAATGTACTTTATTGTACTCTACTGTACTTTATTGTACTGTACTGTACTTTATTGTACTCTACATTATTGTTCTGTACATTATTGTACACTACATTATTGTACTCTACTTTATTGTACTCTACATTATTGTACTGTACTTTATTGTACTCTACATTATTGTACTGTACTTTATTGTACTCTACTTTATTGTACTCTACTTTATTGTAATGTACTTTATTGTAATGTACTTTATTGTACTCTACTGTACTTTATTGTACTGTACTGTACTTTATTGTACTGTACATTATTGTACTGTACATTATTGTACTCTACTTTATTGTATTGTACTCTACTTTATTGTACTGTACTGTACTTTATTGTACTCTATTGTACTGTACTGTACTTTATTGTACTGTACTCTACATTATTGTACTGTACATTATTGTACTCTACTTTATTGTACTCTACTTTATTGTACTCTACTTTATTGTACTCTACATTATTGTACTCTACTTTATTGTACTGTACATTATTGTACTGTACTTTATTGTGTTTGTGTGTGCTGGCTTTAGCCTAGGGCCCACATGTCCAACCTGTCAACTGGTACCATTCACCCCAAACACAAGAGACAAAGCCTCTCTCTCTCTCTCTCTCTCTCTCTCTCTCTCTCTCTCTCTCTCTCTCTCTCTCACTCTCTCTCTCTCTCTGCCTCCATCTCTCTCTCTCTGCCTCCATCTCTCTCTCTCTCTCTCTCTGCCTCCATCTCTCTCTCTCTCTCTCTCTGCCTCCATCTCTCTGTCTGTCTGTCTGTCCTCCCTCACTCCTCCCCTCCCCTCCTTGGGTTCTCTCTCCATTTCAGCCATAGCTCTGGACCTAAAATATTCCTCTCTCGCTTCTCTTCCTCTCTCTACCCTCCTCCTCCTCCTCCTCCACTTCTTCTTCTCTCTCTCACCCACTCACTCCTTCCCCTTTATAAAATGTGTAAAACATCAATAATGTATGTTATGGTGGAAACCATATTTGCTGTATTTACACCCGTGACACATATTTTGTGTTGTCTAAAACTGCCACCGTTTCCCAACACACTGCCACCGTTTCCCAACACACTGCCCTGGTCAAAAGGAGTGCACTATAACGGGGGGAAAAGGGGGCCATTTGGGACACCACTATTATGAGTCCAGATGACTCTACCTATTGGGTTTAGTGTTACAGGAAGCTCTTGGGTTGCGTCCCAAACAGCACCTTATTCCCTTTATAGTGCACTACTTTGTATGCGGGGGGCCCATAATAGGGTGTTGGGAAAACATAGTCTACTATATAGGCAACAGGGTGCCATTTGGGACAGCCTAGATCTGTTTGGGGAAGGGCACTATGTACACTGTGGTTAATGCGTCTATGTTTTGACTTTATATTAGTGGGTGTCCCTGGATGAAGAATCTAGCAGTGAGGCTGTAGTGTTTTAACCCCTTTCTCTCTTTCGTCTCTCTCTCTCTTCTGGACTCTCTTCTATCAGACGGAGGTAACTCCTGTTGGTTGGTCTGGTCTCAGCCAGGCCTTGACCCGACCCGACCCGACCCAGGCGTCTGCATGCTCTATAGAATAGTCTGGTGGCACAGTGTTAATCTACTACCTCACTGTGTTTTACCTGAACCACCTTTCCACTCACCCACTGGGATCTCTCTGTACAGTGCTGTAATGGACTCTCACTGTATAACCCACTGTGCCGTTTCTGCATGTTACAAATCACTGTTTAATATCACTTTGTTTAATGTAGTGTTTTTAAGTGCTGTATGTAGATTAGATATATCAATAGTTTTTTTCCTCCCTGTCTGTGTGAGAATCTGATGTACTGGACCCAGATAAAGCCAAGATCAAACATGTTCAGTGGAGAATATCCATTAAAATTACCTTTGTAGTTTAGGTCTAGGTCTAGGACTAGGCTTAATCTGAGATTCTCCCACTTGGGAGTCAATGTGAATACCTTCTGTTGTGTGTGTGTGTGTATATACGCTGAGTGTACAAAACATTAGGAACATCTTCCTAATATTGAGTTGCACCCCTTTTGCCCTCAGAACAGCCTCAATTCGTCGGAGCATGGTCTCTACAAGATGTCGAAAGCGTTCCACAGGGATGCTGGCCCCAGGTGTGTCAAGTTGGCTGGATGTCCTTTGGGTGGTGGGACCATTCTTGATAAACACGGGAAACTGTTGAGCATGAAATACCCAGCAGCGTTGCAGTTCTTGACACACTCAAACCTGTGCGCCTGGCACCTACCACCATACCCCGTTCAAAGGCACTTAAATCTTTTGTCTTGCCCATTCACCCTCTGATTGGCAACACTTACACAATCCCTGTCTCAAGGCTTAAAAATCATTTTTTAATCTGTCTCCTCCCCTTCTGATTTGAAGTGACATCAATAAGGGATCATAGCATTCACCTGGTCAGTCTTGTCATGGAAATAGTTCCTAATGTTTTGTACACTCAGTTAGGACACTGTTGTTGAAGTGTGTGTGTGTGTGTGTGTGTGTGTGTGTGTGTGTGTGTGTGTGTGTGTGTGTGTGTGTGATCTTGTTTCTCTATTTGATGTCTGAGTTATTATAGTACAGCTGTTTAGGATCACTTTATATTGTATTGTGCTGGACTGTGCTGACTAACGTTGATTCCTCACTCTCCCTCTGCCTGGATGGCGTTGTGTGACATGTATGTAGCACTTGCATGGTTGTTTTTACTGTCGTTAGTATTGTGTTAGCATGTGTGCTAGTCCCTTCTGTATTAGTGTGTGTTTATGTGTGCTTGAAGGGGACCTCCATCACGTCACACACAAACACACACAGGGAGGAGCCTCCCAGTCTCGTTCCCCTTGCTCACACGGGCCATAACTAGTAACACTATTTCTCTCTTCCTCTCCTCTCTCTCTACCCCTCTCTCTCTCTCTCTCTCTCCTCTCTCTCTACCCCTCCTCTCTCTCTCATCTTCTCCTCGCTCTCTCTCTACCCCCCTCTCTCTCTCTCTCTCTCTCTCTCTCATCCTCTCCTCTCTCTCTCTCTACCCCCCTCTCTCTCTACCCCTCCTCTCTCTCTACCCCCTCCTCTCTCTCTACCCCCTCCTCTCTCTACCCCCCTCTCTCTCTCTCTCTTTATCCTCTCCTCTCTCTCTCTCTACCCCCCTCTCTCTCTCTACCCCTCCTCTCTCTCTACCCCTCCTCTCTCTCTACCCCCCTCTCTCTCTCTCTCTCTCTCTCATCCTCTCCTCGCTCTCTCTCTACCCCCCTCTCTCTCACCCCCCTCTCTCTCTCTCTCATCCTCTCCTCTCTCTCTCTCTACCCCTCCTCTCTCTACCCCTCCGCTCTCTACCCCTCCGCTCTCTCTCTCTCTCTCACCCTCCCCCTCTCTCTCTCTCTCTCTCTCTCTCTCTCTCTCTCTCTCTCTCTCTCTCTCTCTCTCACCCCTCCTCTCTCTCTCTCTCTCTCTCTGTCCTCTCTCTCTCTCTCTCTCTCTCTCTCTACCCCTCCTCTCTCTCTCTCCTACCCCCCTCTCTCTCTCTCCCTTTCCTCTATTCCTGATGAGTAGAAGATTTCCCAGGAGAGGGAGAAGTTTGCGGATGAGGACAGTATCTTCTTCACACTGGGAGAGTGTGGTCTCATCTCCTTCTCTGATTACATCTTCCTCACTACCGTGCTCTCCAGTAAGTCCCTGACACGCACGCACACGCACACGCACACAGACACACACGCACACAGACACAGACACACACACACACGTACACACAGACACACACACACACACACACACACACGCACACACAGACACACACACACACAGACACACACACAGACACAGACACACACACACACACACACACACGTACACACAGACACACACACACACAGACGCGCACGCACAGACACAGACGCACACACACACAGTAACCAATGTTCTACAGTTGAAGTCGGAAGTTTACATACACTGAGGTTGGAGTCATTAAAACTAAAACTAGTTTTTCAACCACTTCACACATTTCTTGTTAACAAACTACAGTTTTGGCAAGTCGGTTAGGACATCTACTTTGTGCATGACACAAGTAATTTTTCCAACAGTTGTTTATAGACAGATTATTTCACTTATAATTCACAGTATCACAATTCCAGTGGGTCAGAAGTTTACATACACTAAGTTGACTGTGCCTTTAAACAGCTTGGAAAATTCCAGAAAATGATGTCATGGCTTTAGAAGCTTCTGATAGGGTAACTGACATAATTTGAGTCAATTAGAGGTGTACCTGTGGATGTATTTCAAGGTCTACCTTCAAACTCAGTCCCTCTGCTTGACATCATGAGAAAATCTAAAGAAATCAGCCAAGACCTCAGAAAAAAATTGTAGACCTCCACAAGTCTGGTTCATCCTTGGGAGCAATTTCCAAACGCCTGAAGGTACCACGTTCATCTGTACAAACAATAGTACGCAAGTATAAACACCATGGGACCACGCAGCCGTCATTCCGCTCAGGAAGGAGACGCATTCTGTCTCCTAGAGATGAACGTACTTTGGTGCGAAAAGTGCAAATCAATCCCAGAACAACAGCAAAGGACCTTGTGAAGATGCTGGAGGAAACAGGTACAAAAGTATCTATATCCACAATAAAACAAGTCCTATATCGACCGCTCAGCAAGGAAGAAGCCACTGTTCCAAAACCGCCATAAAAAAGCCAGACTACGGTTTGCAACTGCACATGGGGACAAAGATCATACTTTTTTAGAGAAATGTCCTCTGGTCTCATGAAACAAAAATATAACTGTTTGGCCATAATGACCATCATTATGTTTGGAGGAAAAAGGGGGACGCTTGCAAGCCAAAGAACATAATTCCAACCGTGAAGCACGGGGGTGGCAGCATCATGCTGTGGGGGTGCTTTGCTGCAGGAGGGACTGGTGCTCATGAGGAAGGAAAATTATGTGGATATATTGAAGCAACATCTCAAGACATCAGTCAGGAAGTTAAAGCTTGGTCGCAAATGGGTCTTCCAAATGGACAATGACCCCAAGTATACTTCCAAAGTTGTGGCAAAATGGCTTAAGGACAACAAAGTCAAGGTATTGGAGTGGCCATCACAAAGCCCTGACCTCAATCCTATAGAACATTTGTGGGCAGAACTGAAAAAGCGTGTGCGAGCAAGGAGGCCTACAAACCTGACTCAGTTACACCAGCTCTGTCAGGAGGAATGGGCTTATTGTGGGAAGCTTGTGGAAGGCTACCTGAAACGTTTGACACTAGTTAAACAATTTAAAGGCAATGCTACCAAAATACTTATTGAGTGTATGTAAACTTCTGACCCACTGGGAATGTGATGAAATAAATAAAAGTTCAAATAAATCATTGTCTCCACTATTATTGTGAAATTTCACATTCTTGAAATAAAGTGGTGATCCTAACTGACCTAAGACAGGGAATTTTGTCAGGAATTGTGAAAAACTGAGTTTAAATGTATTTGGCTAAGGTGTATGTAAACTTCCGACTTCAACTGTATGTAGTGAAGGCCTGAACCCAGTGACCCATGTTGTTCTATGTAGTGAAGGCCTGAACCCGGTGACCCATGTTGTTCTATTTAGTGAAGGCCTGAACCCGGTGACCCATGTTGTTCTATGTAGTGAAGGCCAGAACCCGGTGACCCATGTTGTTCTATGTAGTGAAGGCCTGAACCCGGTGACCCATGTTGTTCTATGTAGTGAAGGCCAGAACCCAGTGACCCATGTTGTTCTATGTAGTGAAGGCCTGAACCCAGTGACCCATGTTGTTCTATGTAGTGAAGGCCTGAACCCAGTGACCCATGTTGTTCTATGTAGTGAAGGCCTGAACCCGGTGACCCATGTTGTTCTATGTAGTGAAGGCCTGAACCCGGTGACCCATGTTGTTCTATGTAGTGAAGGCCTGAACCCAGTGACCCATGTTGTTCTATGTAGTGAAGGCCTGAACCCAGTGACCCATGTTGTTCTATGTAGTGAAGGCCTGAACCCAGTGACCCATGTTGTTCTATGTAGTGAAGGCCTGAACCCGGTGACCCATGTTGTTCTATGTAGTGAAGGCCTGAACCCGGTGACCCATGTTGTTCTATGTAGTGAAGGCCTGAACCCGGTGACCCATGTTGTTCTATGTAGTGAAGGCCTGAACCCGGTGACCCATGTTGTTCTATGTAGTGAAGGCCTGAACCCGGTGACCCATGTTGTTCTATGTAGTGAAGGCCTGAACCCGGTGACCCATGTTGTTCTATGTAGTGAAGGCCTGAACCCAGTGACCCATGTTGTTCTATGTAGTGAAGGCCTGAACCCGGTGACCCATGTTGTTCTATGTAGTGAAGGCCTGAACCCGGTGACCCATGTTGTTCTATGTAGTGAAGGCCTGAACCCCGTGACCCATGTTGTTCTATGTAGTGAAGGCCTGAACCCGGTGACCCATGTTGTTCTATGTAGTGAAGGCCAGAACCCAGTGACCCATGTTGTTCTATGTAGTGAAGGCCAGAACCCAGTGACCCATGTTGTTCTATGTAGTGAAGGCCAGAACCCAGTGACCCATGTTGTTCTATGTAGTGAAGGCCAGAACCCAGTGACCCATGTTGTTCTATGTAGTGAAGGCCAGAACCCAGTGACCCATGTTGTTCTATGTAGTGAAGGCCTGAACCCGGTGACCCATGTTGTTCTATGTAGTGAAGGCCTGAACCCAGTGACCCATGTTGTTCTATGTAGTGAAGGCCTGAACCCGGTGACCCATGTTGTTCTATGTAGTGAAGGCCTGAACCCAGTGACCCATGTTGTTCTATGTAGTGAAGGCCAGAACCCGGTGACCCATGTTGTTCTATGTAGTGAAGGCCAGAACCCAGTGACCCATGTTGTTCTATGTAGTGAAGGCCTGAACCCAGTGACCCATGTTGTTCTATGTAGTGAAGGCCAGAACCCAGTGACCCATGTTGTTCTATGTAGTGAAGGCCAGAACCCGGTGACCCATGTTGTTCTATGTAGTGAAGGCCAGAACCCAGTGACCCATGTTGTTCTATGTAGTGAAGGCCTGAACCCGGTGACCCATGTTGTTCTATGTAGTGAAGGCCAGAACCCGGTGACCCATGTTGTTCTATGTAGTGAAGGCCTGAACCCGGTGACCCATGTTGTTCTATGTAGTGAAGGCCAGAACCCAGTGACCCATGTTGTTCTATGTAGTGAAGGCCTGAACCCGGTGACCCATGTTGTTCTATGTAGTGAAGGCCAGAACCCGGTGACCCATGTTGTTCTATGTAGTGAAGGCCTGAACCCGGTGACCCATGTTGTTCTATGTAGTGAAGGCCTGAACCCGGTGACCCATGTTGTTCTATGTAGTGAAGGCCAGAACCCAGTGACCCATGTTTGTTTGTAATTGATCCAGAGGACCAGACAACCAGATGTTACAGTGTCTACAGAAAGTATTCACACCCCTTGACTTTTTCCACATTTAGTTGTTTTACAAGGTGGGATTAAAATAGATTTAATTGTCATTTTTGGTCAACAATCTACACAAAATACTTAGAATTGTTATTACAAACATTTGTTAAACATTTCTGAAAAATTAAACAGTAATATCTCTTGATTACATAAGTATTTAACCCCCTGGTCAATACATGTTAGAATCACCTTTGGCAGCGATTACAGCTGTGAGTCTTTCTGGGTAAATCTCTTAAGAGCTTTGCACACCTGGATTGTAAAATATTTGCACATTATTATTTGTTAAATTTTTCAAGCTCTGTCAAGTTGGTTGTTGATCATTGCTAGACAGCCATTGTCAGGTCTTGCCATAGATTTTCAAACTGATTTAAGTCAAAACTGTAACTCGTCCACTCAGGAACATTCACTGTCTTCTTGGTAAGCAACTCCAGAGTATATTTGGCCTTGTGTTTTAGGTTATTGTCCAGCTGGAAGGTGAATTCACCACCCTGTGTCTGGTGGAAAGCAGACTGAACCAGGTTTTCCTCTAGGATTTTGCCTGTGCTTAGCTCTATTCAATTTATTTGTATCCTCCCTTGCCAATGACAAGCATACCCATAACATGATGTAGCCACCACCATGTTTGAAAATATGGTACTCATTTATGTGTTGTGTTGTGATTTGCCCCAAATATTGCTTTTATTCAGGACATAAAGTTGATTTCTTTGCCACATTTTTTGCAGTTTTACTTTAGTGCCTTATTGCAAAACAGATGCATGTTTTGGAATATTTTTATTCTGTACAGGCTTCCTTCTTTTTACTCTGTCAATTAGGTTAGTATTGTGGAGTAACTACAATGTTGTTGATCCATCCTCAGTTTTCTCCAATCACAGCCATTAAACTCTGAAATGGTTTTAAAGTCACCATTGGCCTCATAGTGAAATCCCTAAGCGGTTTCCTTCCTCTCCGGCAACTGAGTTAGGAAGGACGCCTGTATCTTTGTAGTGACTGGGTGTATTGATACACCATCCAAAGTGTAATTAATAACTTCACCATGCTCAAAGGGCTTTTTTAATTTTTTTTACCAATCTAACAATACAGTGGGCTCCAAATTTACTGGCACCCCTGACTGGCAATGCACAAACAATATAATTATAAACACAAAATACCAACATGTGAGAAATACTGTACTTTATTAAAGTTTCAATGGAACCAACCAAAATCATACAATTATTTAATACAAAATAAATGTCACCAAAATCAATGTTTCATAATTATTGGCACTCCTCATTTAGTACTTTAGTGCAACCACCTCTGGCAAGGATATCAGCATGGAGTCTTTTCCTGTAAGGTTTGACAAGGTTAAGGAACACATTTGGAGTGATTTTGGACCATTCCTCTACGCAGATCCTTTCAAGATCTTTCACATTCTTGGGTTTGCGTTTATCAACTGCCCTCTTCAACTCAGCCCAAAGATTTTCGATTGGTGTGAGGTCCGTCGACTGAGATGGCCATGGCAGAACATTGATTTTGTTGTCACCGAACCATTTCTGTGTGTATCTTGAGGTATGTTTTGGGTCATTGTCTTGTTGGAAAGTCCACCTACGGCCAAGTCCCAGCCTTCTGGCAGAGGCAACCAGATTGTCAGCCAAAATTGCCTGATACTTGGTGGAATTCATTATGCCATCAATCTTAACCAGTGCCCCTGGACCTCTGGAATTAAAACAGCCCCAAAACATCACTGACCCACCACCATATTTCACCGTGGGTATGAGGGGCCTCTCCTTGTATGCATCTCTGTTTCGACGCCAAACATGCCGATGCTGTATCTGACCAAAACGTTCAATTTTGGTCTCATCTGCCCAGAGCACCTTCTTCCAGTCATCATTTAAATGACGTTTGGCAAACTCCAAGCGCTTGCGTCTGTGTCTTGGGGTCAGAAAGGGATTTCTTCTGGCAACCCTTCCAAAGAGCCTGTGGTTGTGGAGGTGGCGTCTGATGGTGCTTTTTGAAACCTGGTGACCCCAAGACGCCACCAAGGCCTGCAATTCTTTCACAGTGATTCTTGGGGATTTTGTTGCTTCTCTCACCATCCTCCTCCCTATCTTGGGGGGCAAAATGCATTTGCGTCCTCTACCCGTGAGGTTTTCAACTGTTCCAAAATATTTTTTTACTAATTGCCCTGACAGTGCTCAGTGGTATATTCAATTGTTTGTGGATCTTCTTGTAGCCATTACCAGATTTATGAAGGTCTACGACCATCTGTCTCTTTTGAACTGCCAGTTCTTCTGTTTTCTTCATGGTGTTGGATGACAAAGGGATATTGCATGCGTGTTACCTCATTTTTATACCCTAGTGAAACAGAAAGTGATGTAATGGCTCAATATAGTTCCTTAAGACTTAGATAAACTTAAATAAGTGGTTTAATTTTGGTAGATGTTATTTACAATAGTCTTTTAAGGGTGCCATTAATTGTGAAACCTTGATTTGGAGGACATTGATGTTTTAATTAAATCAATAAATGATTTTGGTGTGTTCCATTGGAACATTAATATAGTACAGTATTTCTCACATGTTGTTATTTTGAGTTTATCGCTATAATTATATTGTATATATTCCATTGCCAGTCAGGGGTGCCAGTCATTTTGGAGCCCACTGTAGGTGCCCTTCTTTGCGAGGCATTGGAAAACCTCCTTGGTCTTTGTGGTTGAATCTGTGTTTGAAATTCACTGTTCGACTGAGGGACCTTACAGATAATTGTTTGTGTTTGGTACAAAGATGAGGTAGTCATTCAAAAATCATGTTAAACACTATTATTGCACACAGAGTGAGTCCGTGCAACTTATTATGTGACTTGTTAAACAAATATTTACCCCTGAACTTATTTAGGCTTTCCATACCAAAGGGGTTGAATACTTATTCACTCAAGACATTTCTGTTTTTCATTTTTAATTAATTTGTAAACATTTCTAAAAACATAATTTGGGTGTTGTGTGCAGGCCAGTGACACAACATCTCAATTTAATCCATTTTAAATTCAGGCTGTAAGATGAAAACACGTGGAAGAAGTCAAGTGGTTTAAATACTTTGTGAAGACTGTAGGTGTGGTTGGTCTCATGTTGTTGTGTCTTACTCCCCTGTGTGTGTGAGTCATATTATTGTGTTACTCCCATAGAAATAGAATGAGTAGAACGGACAAAGGCCCTGTATTTTTTTTTATGAGTGTGTGTGTGCGCCTGGTGCAATGGAAACAATGGAACAGTCTGCCACTCCAGGCAAACTAGACCAAATTATAAAAGTATTTGAGAGAGTTCATGTAATACTTGAACCCTGGTCTGATCGTGAGACATAATGTAGTGTTTCTCCCCTGTGTCACTCTCTCTCTCAGCGCCCCAGAGGAACTTTGAGATCGCCTTCAAGATGTTTGACCTGAACGGAGACGGAGAGGTGGACCTGGAGGAGTTTGAACAGGTCAACACACGCGCACACACACACACACACACGTACAATAATACAGCCTTTATAAGCAGCTGTCTTTGGCATTACAGTCAATACTGCAGCCATTACAGTCAATACTGCAGCCATTACAGTCAATACTGCAGCCATTACAGTCAATACTGCAGCCATTACAGACAATACTGCAGCCATTACAGTCAATACTGCAGCCATTACAGTCAATACTGCAGCCATTACAGTCAATACTACAGCCATTACAGTCAATACTGCAGCCATTACAGACAATACTACAGCCATTACAGTCAATACTGCAGCCATTACAGTCAATACTGCAGCCATTACAGTCAATACTGCAGCCATTACAGTCAATACTGCAGCCATTACAGTCAATACTGCAGCCATTATAGTCAATACTGCAGCCATTATAGTCAATACTGCAGCCATTACAGTCAATACTGCAGCCATTACAGACAATACTACAGCCATTACAGTCAATACTGCAGCCATTACAGTCAATACTGCAGCCATTACAGTCAATACTGCAGCCATTATAGTCAATACTGCAGCCATTACAGTCAATACTGCAGCCATTACAGACAATACTACAGCCATTACAGTCAATACTGCAGCCATTACAGCCATTACTATAGCCATTCCAGTCAATACTGCAGCCATTACAGTCAATACTGCAGCCATTACAGTCAATACTGCAGCCATTACAGACAATACTACAGCCATTACAGACAATACTACAGCCATTACAGACAATACTACAGCCATTACAGACAATACTACAGCCATTACAGACAATACTACAGCCATTACAGTCAATACTGCAGCCATTACAGCCATTACTGCAGCCATTACAGCCATTACTGCAGCCATTACAGCCATTACTACAGTCAATACTACAGCCATTACTACAGTCAATACTACAGCCATTACAGTCAATACTACAGCCATTACAGTCAATACTGCAGCCATTACAGTCAATACTGCAGCCATTACAGCCATTACTATAGCCATTCCAGTCAATATTGCAGCCATTAGTCAATACTGCAGCCATTACAGTCAATACTACAGCCATTACAGTCAATACTGCAGCCATTACAGTCAATACTGCAGCCATTACAGACAATACTACTGCCATTACAGTCAATACTGCAGCCATTACAGTCAATACTACAGCCATTACAGTCAATACTGCAGCCATTACAGTCAATACTGCAGCCATTACAGACAATACTACAGCCATTACAGACAATACTGCAGCCATTACAGTCAATACTGCAGCCATTACAGTCAATACTGCAGCCATTACAGACAATACTACAGCCATTACAGTCAATACTGCAGCCATTACAGCCATTACTATAGCCATTCCAGTCAATACTGCAGCCATTACAGACAATACTACAGCCATTACAGTCAATACTGCAGCCATTACAGACAATACTACAGCCATTACAGTCAATACTGCAGCCATTACAGTCAATACTGCAGCCATTACAGTCAATACTGCAGCCATTACAGTCAATACTACAGCCATTACAGTCAATACTGCAGCCATTACAGACAATACTACAGCCATTACAGTCAATACTGCAGCCATTACAGCCATTACTATAGCCATTACAGACAATACTACAGCCATTACAGTCAATACTGCAGCCATTACAGACAATACTGCAGCCATTACAGACAATACTGCAGCCATTACAGACAATACTACAGCCATTACAGTCAATACTGCAGCCATTACAGCCATTACTACAGTCAATACTGCAGCCATTACAGTCAATGCTACAGCCATTAGCGTCAATAAAACAGACCCGGATCACATGACGTTATTAGCTCACACAGCCCTACAACATTTTTTTAGGGATAATCAACGAGGGGCCGTGGAGTCCTGTGCCGTGCGTTTATTGGAAAATAGTTAGTACCCTTTCGACCAATCAGAATCAAGTAGTCATCCCAGCTGTGATACACGCACACAAACACACACATACACACACACACACACACACACACACACACACACACACACACACACACACACACACACACACACACACACACACACACACATACATACACACACACCACACACACAGACAGACAGAAACAGACAGAATAAGAGTAAGCCCTGTGTTATGTTCAATATACTGTCACCATAGCTTCTCTTCTCCTAGGGGACATAGATGAGTGGTTTCCAATAACAGGCTGCATCAGTGTCTATACATCCATACCATACCATCTGGTAGGGGCTGTAATATATAGGCTACACAGTGGGTTGCGTCCCAAATGGCACACTGTTCCCTATAAAGTGCACTACTCCCCATGGGACATGGCCAGAAGTAGTGCATTATAAAGGGAATAGGGTGTAATTTGGGATACACACAGTGTATCTTAAACAGTATATTACAGCACATATCAGAGCATTTAGGATGCGTCCCAAATGGCCAAACATATGGGAGAAGGTACTGTGGTCAGATGTCTGGCGCAAACCCAACACCTCTCATCACCCCGAGAACACCATCCCATCACAGTGAAGCATGGTGGTGGCAGCGGCATCATGCTGTGGGGATGTTTTTCATCGGCAGGGACTGGGAAACTGGTCAGAATTGAAGGAATGATGGAGAGCGCTAAATACAGGGAAATTCTTGAGGGAAACCTGTTTCAGTCTTACAGAGATTTGAGACTGAGATGGAGGTTCACCTTCCAGCAGGACAATGACCCTAAGCATACTGCTAAAGAAACACTTGAGTGGTTTAAGGGGAAACATTTAAATGTCCTGGAATGGCCTAGTCAAAGCCCAGACCTCAATCCAATTGAGAATCTGTGGTATGACTTTGCTGTACACCAGCGGAACCCATCCAACTTGAAGGAGCTGGAGCAGTTTTGCCTTGAACAATGGGCAAAAATCCCAGTGGCTAGATGTGCCAAGCTTATAGAGACATACCCCAAGAGACTTGCAGCTGTAATTGCTGCAAAAGGTGGCTCTACAAAGTATTGACTTTGGGGGGGTGAATAGTTATGCACGCTCAAGTTTTTTGTTGTTGTCTTATTTCTTGTTTGTTTCACAAGAAAAAATATTTTGCATCTTCAAAGTGGTAGGCATGTTGTGTAAATCAAATGATACAACCCCCCAAAAAAAAAATCAATTTTAATTCCAGGTTGAAAGGCAACATAATAGGAAGAATGCCAAGGGGGGTGAATACTTTGGCAAGCCACTGTATACAGGGGGTAAGGTACCATTTGAGAAACAGACCTACTGGTGTAATACCATCGTTTCTCACTCCGTTTTATTCTTTCACCTCTGGCCACTTTTAGATTTTCACTGTCTTTTTTTTTTATTTTTTTTTTTTTTAGTCATTTAGCAGACGCTCTTATCCAGAGCGACTTACAGTTAGTGAATACATATTATAATAAAAAAAAAATTATACTGGCCCCCCGTGGGAATCGAACCCACAACCCTGGCGTTGCAAACGCCATGCTCTATCAACTGAGCTACATCCCTGCCGGCCATTCCCTCCCCTACCCTGGACGACGCTGGGCCAATTGTGCGCCGCCCATGAGTCTCCCGATCGCGGCCGGCTGCGACAGAGCCTGGATTCGAACCAGGATCTAGTGGCACAGTTAGCACTGCGATGCAGTGCCTTAGACCACTGCGCCACTCGGGACCATCTGAATGAGCGGATATTTTCCTGCCTAGAGTTCATTTCTTTTTATGTCAAACTGCGAAAGAATAATTGGTTTATGCCAAAAATGGAATCATCAATCACTACACACTGTGCTCTCTCTCTCTATGAGGCTAAATTATGTTGTTACAGAATGCTTGGTTCATGTGGGATTGATTCAATATAATATAATCAATTATTTAGCTTAATTACATTTTGATTGCATCAAAGGATCAGCCAGTGTCATTCAGAGATTAAATGCCAGAGACGTAAGCCAGTTAGTCATTAGTAATGGTATTAATTGGTCAATATCAAGACCGCTTCTGTCCCTCAGGTCCAGAGTATCATCAGTTCTCAGACCAGTATGGGGATGTGTCATCGGGACCGTTCCAGTACAGACAACACTATACTAATAATCTCTCTCTCTCTCTCTCTCTCTCTCTCTCTCTCTCTCTCTCTCTCTCTCTCTCTCTCTCTCTCTCTCTCGCTCTCGCTCTCGCTCTCGCGCGCTCTCTCTCTCTCTCTCTCTCTCTTTTCCCCCTCTCTCTCTCCAGGTCCAGAGTATCATCAGGTCCCAGACCAGTATGGGGATGCGTCATCGGGACCGTTCCACTACGGGTAACACCCTGAAAACTGGCGGCTGCAGCTCTGCTCTCACCACATACTTCTTCGGTCAGTCAGTCAATTAATCAGCCAATTGGCGCTTCACAGAAACAAATGTAAGGAAACCAATAAATAATAGACTTAAATAAAAATAGTTGGAGGTAATAAAATGAAAGATCAAACAAATAAGACGTGAATTAGAACTAAAAACACCCGGAGTAAAAGCATGGCTAAAAAGGGATTCCTTTTAACAACGGCCACCATTTCTCCTCCCCTCAGGTGCCGACCTGAAGGGCAAACTGACCATCGGCCATTTCCTGGAGTTCCAGAGAAAACTACAACATGATGTTCTTAAACTAGAGGTAGGGGGGGAGCGGAGAGGAGGGGAGTGAGAGATGGAGGGGAGTGAGAGATGGAGGGGAGTGAGAGATGGAGGGGAGCGGAGAGGAGGGGAGTGAGAGATGGAGGGGAGTGAGAGATGGAGGGGGAGTGAGAGATGGAGGGAGTGAGAGATGGAGGGGAGTGAGAGATGGAGGGGAGTGAGAGATGGAGGGGAGTGAGAGATGGAGGGGAGTGAGAGATGGAGGGGAGTGGAGAGGAGGGGAGTGAGAGATGGAGGGGAGTGAGAGATGGAGGGGAGTGAGAGATGGAGGGGAGTGAGAGATGGAGGGGAGTGAGAGATGGAGGGGAGTGAGAGATGGAGGGGAGTGAGAGATGGAGGGGAGTGAGAGATGGAGGGGAGTGAGAGATGGAGGGAGTGAGAGATGGAGGGGAGTGAGAGATGGAGGGGAGTGAGAGATGGAGGGGAGTGAGAGATGGAGGGGAGTGAGAGATGGAGGGGAGTGAGAGATGGAGGGGAGTGAGAGATGGAGGGGAGTGAGAGATGGAGGGGAGTGAGAGATGGAGGGGAGTGAGAGATGGGGAGTGAGAGATGGGGAGTGAGAGATGGGGAGTGAGAGATGGGGAGTGAGAGATGGGGAGTGAGAGATGGGGAGTGAGAGATGGGGAGTGAGAGATGGGGCGTGAGAGATGGGGCGTGAGAGATGGAGGGGAGTGAGAGATGGAGGGGAGTGAGAGATGGAGGGGAGTGAGAGATGGAGGGGAGCGGAGAGGAGGGGAGTGAGAGATGGAGGGGAGTGAGAGATGGAGGGGAGTGAGAGATGGAGGGGAGTGAGAGATGGAGGGGAGCGGAGAGGAGGGGAGTGAGAGATGGAGGGGAGTGAGAGTGACTTTTTATGTCTTTATTGAGACATTTGATTAAAAGAGCGCAGGGTGGAGAGGGACAGAAACGGAGAGGGAGGAAGGAGGAGAGATTGAAGGCAGAGCGGTAAGAGAGGATTAACAGACAGAAGGAAGGACTGAGACAGGGAGGGAGGGAGATGGAGAGAGGGGGAAGGTAGGGAGGAAGAGAAGTGTGTGAATTGATGAGGCATCAGTGTCAGTGAGGGTCAGTCCTTGAGGAGGCTGTCTGAGCCTTTGTTCTTTCATTCTCACAGTGATTTCCTCTATCCTATCTCTACCTCTACCCACATAACTGTTCCTCTATCCTATCTCTACCTCTACCCACATAGCTGTTCCTCTATCCTATCTCTACCTCTACCCACATAACTGTTCCTCTATCCTATCTCTACTTCTACCCACATAACTGTTCCTCTATCCTATCTCTACCTCTACCCACATAACTGTTCCTCTATCCTATCTCTACCTCTACCCACATAACTGTTCCTCTATCCTATCTCTACCCACATACCCCTTCCTCTATCCTATCTGGACCTCTACCCACATACCTGTTCCTCTCTCCTATCTCTACCTCTACCCACATAACTGTGCCTCTATCCTATCTCTACCTCTACCCACATAACTGTTCCTCTATCCTATCTCTACCCACATAACTGTTCCTCTATTCTATCTCTACCCACATACCCCTTCCTCTATCCTATCTCTACCTCTACCCACATAACTGTTCCTCTATCCTATCTCTACCCACATAACTGTTCCTCTATTCTATCTCTACCCACATACCCCTTCCTCTATCCTATCTCTACCTCTACCCACATAACTGTTCCTCTATCCTATCTCTATCTCTACCCATATAACTGTGCCTCTATCCTATCTCTACCCACATAACTGTTCCGCTATCCTATCTCGACCTCTACCCACATACCCGTGCCTCTATCCTATCTCGACCTCTACCCACATACCTGTTCTCTGCCTCCACAGTACAGGACAGCACTGCTGAAAAAGCTGCAACTTTGTCCATTTTGTCAAACTACCAGTACAGTGCAGTCTGTATTAAATGATCACATCAGTGCAGGACAATTTGTTAATCACAGTTAACGGTTAATTACTGCTATTAAACCACATTCACTGTAAAAGGAATGTACTGCACTGTAACGACGTTGTGGTTCTGGTGCTCTGAGATTGGATGTGCAGGCAGAACTGGCCACCTGGTAATGGTCTCTGAACGTTTTGCTAGTTATAACATCATACTGGAGATATGATTATTGGATCATTGTGACACAGCAGTGTTTTAACATGGATAATTCTTCTTCTTTGTTAATCTCTCTCTCTCAATTCAATTCTATCTGTCCATCTCTGTCTTTTTCTCTGCCCCCCCCGCTCTCTCTCTCTTCACATCTCTCTCTCATTCTCTTTGTAAGAGGTGATAATTGCTGAGCCAGAAGCTCTTCCTAGGTTAATTCATCCACTAAGAGGTGATAATCGCTGAGCCAGAAGCTCTTCCTAGGTTAATTCATCCACTAAGAGGTGATAATCGCTGAGCCAGAAGCTCTTCCCAGGTTAATTCATCCACTAAGAGGTGATAATCGCTGAGCCAGAAGCTCTTCCTAGGTTAATTCATCCACTTTATCATCCCTCTATTTACAGTGGGGGAAAAAAGTATTTAGTCAGCCACCAATTGTGCAAGTTCTCCCACTTAAAAAGATGAGAGAGGCCTGTAATTTTCATCATAGGTACACGTCAACTATGACAGACAAATTGAGGAAAAAAAATCCAGAAAATCACATTGTAGGATTTTTTATGAATTTATTTGCAAATTATGGTGGAAAATATGTATTTGGTCACCTACAAACAAGCAAGATTTCTGGCTCTCACAGACCTGTAACTTCTTCTTTAAGAGGCTCCTCTGTCCTCCACTCGTTACCTGTATTAATGGCACCTGTTTGAACTTGTTATCATTATAAAAGACACCTGTCCACAACCTCAAACAGTCACACTCCAAACTCCACTATGGCCAAGACCAAAGAGCTGTCAAAGGACACCAGAAACAAAATTGTAGACCTGCACCAGGCTGGGAAGACTGAATCTGCAATAGGTAAGCAGCTTGGTTTGAAGAAATCAACTGTGGGAGCAATTATTAGGAAATGGAAGACATACAAGACCACTGATAATCTCCCTCGATCTGGGGCTCCACGCAAGATCTCACCCCGCTGGGTCAAAATGATCACAAGAACGGTGAGCAAAAATCCCAGAACTACACGGGGGGACCTAGTGAATGACCTGCAGAGAGCTGGGACCAAAGTAACAAAGCCTACCATCAGTAACACACTACGCCGCCAGGGACTCAAATCCTGCAGTGCAAGACGTGTCCCCCTGCTTAAGCCAGTACATGTCCAGGCCCGTCTGAAGTTTGCTAGAGTGCATTTGGATGATCCAGAAGAGGATTGGGAGAATGTCATATGAAACCAAAATTTAACTTTTTGGTAAAAACTCAACTCGTCGTGTTTGGAGGACAAAGAATGCTGAGTTGCATCCAAAGAACACCATGCCTACTGTGAAGCATGGGGGTGGAAACATCATGCTTTGGGGCTGTTTTTCTGCAAAGGGACCAGGACGACTGATCCGTGTAAAGGAAAGAATGAATGGGGCCATGTATCGTGAGATTTTGAGTGAAAACCTCCTTCCATCAGCAAGGGCATTGAAGATGAAACGTGGCTGGGTCTTTCAGCATGACAATGATCCCAAACACACCACCCGGGCAACGAAGGAGTGGCTTCGTAAGAAGCATTTCAAGGTCCTGGAGTGGCCTAGCCAGTCTCCAGATCTCAACCCCATAGAAAATCTTTGGAGGGAGTTGAAAGTCTGTGTTGCCCAGCGACAGCCCCAAAACATCACTGCTCTAGAGGAGATCTGCATGGAGGAATGGGCCAAAATACCAGCAACAGTGTGTGAAAACCTTGTGAAGACTTACAGAAAACGTTTGACCTGTGTCATTGCCAACAAAGTGTATATAACAAAGTATTGAGAAACTTTTGTTATTGACCAAATACTTATTTTCCACCATAATTTGCAAATAAATTCATTAAAAATCCTACAATGTGATTTTCTGGATTTTTTTTCTCATTTTGTCTGTCATAGTTGACGTGTACCTATGATGAAAATTACAGGCCTCTCATCTTTTTAAGTGGGAGAACTTGCACAATTGGTGGCTGACTAAATACTTTTTTCCCCCACTGTATCTCTCCCCCTCTCTCTCTCTATCTCTCCCCCATTCTACCCCTCCTCCCCCCTCTCTCTCTCCCTCTTCCCCCCTCTCTCTCTCTCTCTCCCCCATTCTACCCCTCCTCCCCCTCTATCTCTCCCTCTTCCCCTCTCTCTCTCCATCTCTCCCCCATTCTACCCCTCCTCCCTCTCTCTCTCTCCTAAATATACTGTGTAGCAGCAGGTGAAACTGAAACATGAATGTATTAAACTGATGAAAGTCAAAATGTAGAAGATGGTGATGAGGAATTGATTGACAGCAGCAGAGAGGGAGAGTGGCTCTAAGTGCTGTTCTGGGGTCAGTCCTGGCTCAGTCGGTGGAGCATTATGAAAAGGTCAAGATCTGACTAGGGAACAGTCAATAAAGTCAATTTATTTCTGCATGAATAAGCACTAAGCAGCTGCCCTTTATGTTACGCGCGCACACACACACACACACACACACACACACACACAAATACACACACATATACAGTGGGGAGAACAAGTATTTGATACACTGCCGATTTTGCAGGTTTTCCTACTTACAAAGCATGTAGAGGTCTGTAATTTTTATCATAGGTACACTTCAACTGTGAAAGACGGAATCTAAAACAAAAATCCAGAAAATCACATTGTATGATTTGTAAGTAATTAATTTGCATTTTATTGCATGACATAAGTATTTGATCACCTACCAACCAGTAAGAATTCCGGCTTTCACAGACCTGTTAGTTTTTCTTTAAGAAGCCCTCCTGTTCTCCACTCATTACCTGTATTAACTGCACCTGTTTGAGCAGCGCACGCAAGGTCTCCCTGCTCAAGCCAGCACATGTCCAGGCCCGTCTGAAGTTTGCCAGTGACCATCTGGATGATCCAGAGGAGGAATGGGAGAAGGTCATGTGGTCTGATGAGACAAAAATAGAGCTTTTTGGTCTAAACTCCACTTGCCGTGTTTGGAGGAAGCAGAAGGATGAGTACAACCCCGAGTACACCATCCCAAACGTGAAGCATGGAGGTGGAAACATCATTCTTTGGGGATGCTTTTCTGCAAAGGGGACAAGACGACTGCACCATATTGAGGGGAGGATGGATGGGGCCATGTATCGCGAGATCTTGGCCAACAACCTCCTTCCCTCAGTAAGAGCATTGAAGATGGGTCGTGACTGGGTCTTCCAGCATGACAACGACCCGAAACACACAGCCAGGGCAACTAAGGAGTGGCTCCGTAAGAAGCATCTCAAGGTCCTGGAGTGGCCTAGCCAGTCTCCAGACCTGAACCCCATAGAAAATCTTTGGAGGGAGCTGAAAGTCTGTATTGCCCAGCGACAGCCCCGAAACCTGAAGGATCTGGAGAAGATCTGTATGGAAGAGTGGGCAAAAATCCCTGCTGCAGTGTGTGCAAACCTGGTCAAGACCTACAGGAAACGTATGATCTCAGTAATTGCAAACAAAGGTTTCTGTACCAAATATTAAGTTCTGCTTTTCTGATGTATCAAATACTTATGTCATGCAATAAAATGCAAATTAATTACTTAAAAATCATACAATGTGATTTTCTGGATTTTTGTTTTAGATTCCGTCTCTCACTGTTGAAGTGTACCTATGATAAAAATTACAGACCTCTACATGCTTTGTAAGTAAGAAACACTGCCGATTTTGCAGGTTATCAAATACTTGTTCTCCCCACTGTATATACATACAAACACACATACAGTGGGGGAAAAAAGTATTTAGTCAGCCACCAATTGTGCAAGTTCTCCCACTTAAAAAGATGAGAGAGGCCTGTAATTTTCATCATAGGTACACGTCAACTATGACAGACAAATTGAGAATTTTTTTTCCAGAAAATCACATTGTAGGATTTTTTCTGAATTTATTTGCAAATTATGGTGGAAAATAAGTATTTGGTCACCTACAAACAAGCAAGATTTCTGGCTCTCACAGACCTGTAACTTCTTCTTTAAGAGGCTCCTCTGTCCTCCACTCGTTACCTGTATTAATGGCACCTGTTTGAACTTGTTATCAGTATAAAAGACACCTGTCCACAACCTCAAACAGTCACACTCCAAACTCCACTATGGCCAAGACCAAAGAGCTGTCAAAGGACACCAGAAACAAAATTGTAGACCTGCACCAGGCTGGGAAGACTGAATCTGCAATAGGTAAGCAGCTTGGTTTGAAGAAATCAACTGTGGGAGCAATTATTAGGAAATGGAAGACATACAAGACCACTGATAATCTCCCTCGATCTGGGGCTCCACGCAAGATCTCACCCCGTGGGGTCAAAATGATCACAAGAACGGTGAGCAAAAATCCCAGAACCACACGGGGGGACCTAGTGAATGACCTGCAGAGAGCTGGGACCAAAGTAACAAAGCCTACCATCAGTAACACACTACGCCGCCAGGGACTCAAATCCTGCAGTGCCAGACGTGTCCCCCTGCTTAAGCCAGTACATGTCCAGGCCCGTCTGAAGTTTGCTAGAGTGCATTTGGATGATCCAGAAGAGGATTGGGAGAATGTCATATGGTCAGATGAAACCAAAATATAACTTTTTGGTAAAATCTCAACTCGTCGTGTTTGGAGGACAAAGAATGCTGAGTTGCATCCAAAGAACACCATACCTACTGTGAAGCATGGGGGTGGAAACATCATGCTTTGGGGCTGTTATTCTGCAAAGGGACCAGGACGACTGATCCTTGTAAAGGAAAGAATGAATGGGGCCATGTATCGTGAGATTTTGAGTGAAAACCTCCTTCCATCAGCAAGGGCATTGAAGATGAAACGTGGCTGGGTCTTTCAGCATGACAATGATCCCAAACACACCGCCCGGGCAACGAAGGAGTGGCTTCGTAAGAAGCATTTCAAGGTCCTGGAGTGGCCTAGCCAGTCTCCAGATCTCAACCCCATAGAAAATCTTTGGAGGGAGTTGAAAGTCCATGTTGCCCAGCGACAGCCCCAAAACATCACTGCTCTAGAGGAGATCTGCATGGAGGAATGGGCCAAAATACCAGCAACAGTGTGTGAAAACCTTGTGAAGACTTACAGAAAACGTTTGACCTGTGTCATTGCCAACAAAGGGTATATAACAAAGTATTGAGAAACTTTTGTTATTGACCAAATACTTATTTTCCCCAATAATTTGCAAATAAATTCATTAAAAATCCTACAATGTGATTTTCTGGAAAAAAAATTATCATTTTGTCTTTCATAGTTGACGTGTACCTATGATGAAAATTACAGGCCTCTCTCATCTTTTTAAGTGGGAGAACTTGCACAATTGGTGGCTGACTAAATAATTTTTTTCCCCACTGTACATACAGTGCTTTCAGAAAGTATTCACACCTGTTGACTTTTCCCACATTCAGTGACTGTTCCATTGCTTCCATTGCACCAGGCACACATACAAACGCTTTAAAAAATTGGGCCTTTGTCCATTCTACTCATTTATATTTCTATGGGAGTAACACAATAATATGACTCTCACACACAGGGGAGTAAGACGCACACAACATGAGACCAACCACACCTACAGAGCTTTTAAAGGATTTAACCACTTGACTTCTTCCACGTGTTTTCGTCTTACAGCCTGAATTTAAAATGGATTAAATTGAGATTTTGTGTCACTGGCCTGCACACAACACCCCAATTATGTTTTTAGAAATGTTTACAAATTAATTAAAAATGAAAAGCAGAAATGTCTTGAGTGAATAAGTATTCAACCCCTTTCTTATGGCAAGCCTAAATAAGTTCAGGGGTAAATATTTGTTTAACAAGTCACATAATAAGTTGCATGGACTCACTCTGTGTGCAATAATAGTGTTTAACATGATTTTTGAATGACTACCTCATCTCTGTACCCCACACAAACAATTATCTGTAAGGTCCCTCAGTCAAGCAAACACGTATTCAACCACGAAGACCAAGGAGGTTTTCCAATGCCTCGCAAAGAAGGGTAGCTATTGGTAGATGGGTAAAAACATATCATATTTTCAAGCATGGTGGTGGCTGCATCATGTTATGGGTATGCTTGTCATTGACAAGGACTAAGGAGTTTTTTTATGATTAAAATAAATGGAATAGAGCTAAGCACAGGCAAAATCCTTGAGGAAAAACTGGTTCAGTCTGCTTTCCAACAAACACTGAGAGACAAATTCACCTTTCAGCAGGACAATCATTTAAAACACAAGGCCAAATATGCACTGGAGTTGCTTAACAAGACGACATGGAATGTTCCTGAGTGGCCAAGTTACAGTTTTGACTTAAATCGACGTGAAGAAATATGGCAAGACTTGAAAATGGCTGTTCCGCAATGATCAACAACCAACTTGACAAAGCTTGAATTATTTTTTTAAGTATAATGTGCAAATATTGTACAATCCAGGTGTGCAAAGCTCTTAGAGACGTACCCAGAAAGACTGACAGCTGTAATCGCTGCCAAAGGTGATTCTAACATGTATTGACTCAGAGGTGTGAATACTTATGTAAATTATGATAAAAAAAAATAATAATTTAACAACATGTTTTCACTTTGTCATTATGGGGTATTGTGTGCAGATACGTTTGTTACGTTACAACCTTATTCTCAAATTGATTAAATTGTTTTTTTTCCCCCTCATCAATCTACAGTCGTGGTCAGAAGTTTTGAGAATGACACAAGTATTGGTCTTCACAAAGTTTGCTGCTTCAGTGTTTTTAGATATTTTTGTCAGATGTTACTATGGTATACTGAAGTATAATTACAAGCATTCCATAAGTGGCAAAGGCTTTTATTGACAATTACATTAAGTTTATGCAAAGAGTCAATATTTGCAGTGTTGACCCTTCTTTTTCAAGACCTCTGCAATCCGCCCTGGCATGCTGTCAATTAACTTCTGGGCCACATCCTGACTGATGGCAGCCCATTCTTGCATAATCAATGCTTGGAGTTTGTCAGAATTTGTGGGTTTTTGTTTGTCCACCTGCCTCTTGAGGATTGACCACAAGTTCTCAATGGGATTAAGGTCTGGGGAGTTTCCTGGTCATGGACCCAAAATGTTGATGTTTTGTTCCCCGAGCCACTTAGTTATCACTTTTGCCTTATGGCAAGGTGCTTCATCATGCTGGAAAAGGCATTGTTCGTCACCAAACTGTTCCTGGATGGTTGGGAGAAGTTGCTCTCGGAGGATGTGTTGGTACCATTCTTTATTCATGGCTGTGTTCTTAGGCAAAATTGTGAGAGAGCCCACTCCCTTAGCTGAGAAGCAACCACCCCACACATGAATGGTCTCAGGATGCTTTACTGTTGGCATGACACAGGACTGATGGTAGCGCTCACCTTGTCTTCTCCGGACAAGATTTTATCCGGATGCCCCAAACAATCGGAAAGGGGGTTCTTCAGAGAAAATGACTTTACCCCAGTCCTCAGCAGTCCAATCCCTGTACCTTTTGCAGAATATCAGTCTGTCCCTGATGTTTTTCCTGGAGAGAAGTGGCTTCCTCGCTGCCCTTCTTGACACCAGGCCATCCTCCAAAAGTCTTTGCTTCACTGTGCGTACAAATGCACTCACACCTGCCTGCTGCCATTCCTGAGCAAGCTCTGCACTGGTGGTGCCCTGATCCCGCAGCTGAATCAACTTTAGGAGACGGTCCTGGCGCTTGCTGGACTTTCTTGGGCGCCCTGAAGCCTTCTTCACAACAATTGAACTTCTCTCCTTGAAGTTCTTGATGATCCGATAAATGGTTGACTTGGGTGCAATCTTACTAGCAGCAATATCCTTGCCTGTGAAGCCCTTTTTGTGCAAAGCAATGATGACGGCACGTGTTTCCTTGCAGGTAACCATGGTTAACAGAGGAAGATCAATGATTTCAAGCACCACCGTCCTTTTAAAGCTTCCAGTCTGTTATTCTAACTCAATCAACATGACAGAGTGATCTCCAGCCTTGTCCTCGTCAACATTCTCACCTGTGTTAACAAGAGAATCACTGACATGATGTCAGCTGGTCCTTTTGTGGCAGGGCTGAAATGCAGTGAAAATGTTTTTTGGGGATTAAGTTAATTTTCATGGCAAAGAGGGACTTTGCAATTCATTGTAATTAATCTGAACACTCTTCATAACATTCTGGAGTATATGCAAATTGCCATCATAAAAACTGAGGCAGCAGACTTTGTGAAAATTAATATTTGTGTCATTCTCAAAACTTTTCACCACGACTGTACACACAATACCCCATAATGACAAAGCAAAAACAGGTTTTTAGACATGTTTGCACATTTATTAAAAATAAAAAACTGAAATATCATATTTACGTAAGTATTCAGACCCTTTACTCAGTACTTTGTTGAAGCACCTTTGGCAGCAATTACAGTCTTTTGGGGTATGACGCTACAAGCTTGGCACACCTGTATTTGGAGAGTTTCTCCCATTCTTCTCTGCAGATTCTCTCAAGCTCTGTCAGGTTGGATGGGGAGCGTCACTGCACAGCTATTTTCAGGTCTCTCCAGAGATGTTCAATCGGGTTCAAGTCCGGGCTCTGGCTGGGCCACTCAAGGACATACAGAGACTTGTCCTGAAGCAACTCCTGTGTTGTCTTGGCTGTGTGCTTAGGGTTGTTGTCCTGTTGGATGGTGAACCTTCTCCCCAGTCTGAGGTCCTGAGCGCTCTGGAGCAGGTTTCCATCAAGGATCTCTCTGTACTTTGCTCCGGTCATCTTCCCCTCGATCCTGACTAGTCTCCCAGTCCCTGCCGTTGAAACCATCCTCACAGCATGATGCTGCCACCACCAGATTCAGCGTAGGGATGGTGCTAGGTTTCCTCCAGACGTGACGCTTGGCATTCAGGCCAAAGAGTTCAATCTTGGTATCATCAGACTACAGAATCTTGTTTCTCGTGGTCTGAGAGTACTTTAGGTGCCTTTTGGCAAACTCCAAGCAGGCTGTCATGTGCCTTTTACTGAGGAGTGGCTTCCGTCTGGCCACTCTACCATAAAGGCCTGATTGGTGGAGTGCTGCAGAGATGGTTGTCCTTCTGGAAGTTTCTCCCATCTCCACAGAGGAACTCTGGAGCTCTGTCAGAGTGATTATCGGGTTCTTGGTCACCTCCCTGACCAAGGCCCTTCTCCCCCGATTGCTCAGTTTGGCCGGGCGTGCTGCTCTAGGAAGAGTCTTGATGGTTCCAAACTTCTTCCATTTAAGAATGATGGAGGCCACTGTGTTCTTGGGGACCTTTTGGCTCTATACTCCAAACGTTTGGATTTGAATTCAAACAATGACTATGAGGTTAAGGTCAGCTTTAATATGAGGGTATCGGGTTAACTGTTTAGAAATTACAGGACTTTTTGTACATAGTCCCCCCATTTTATCTGGAACCAAAAGTATTAGGACAAATTCACTTATACACTATATATACAAAAGTATGTGGACACCTCTTCAAATTAGTGGATTCGGCTATTTCAGCCACACCCGTTGCTGACAGGTATATAAAATCGAGCACACAATCTCCATAGACAAACATTGGCAGTAAAAAGCCTTACTGAAGAGCTCATTGACTTTCATAGGATGCCACCTTTCCAACAAGTCAGTTTGTCAAATTTCTGCCCTGCTAGAGCTGCCCCGGTCAACTCTAAGTGCTGTTATTGTGAAGTGGAAACGTCCATGTGCAACACCGGCTCTGCCGCGAACTGGTAGGCTACACAAGCTCACAGAACGTCTGTCCTCGGTTGCAACACTTATCTACCGAGTTCCAAACTGCCTGGAAGCAACGTCAGCACAAGAACTGTTCGTCGGGAGCTTCATTAAATGGGTTTCCATGGCTGAGCAGCCGCACACAAGCCTAAGATCACCATGCACAATGCCAAGCGTTGGCTGGAGTGGTGTAAAGCTCGCGGCCATTGGACTCTGGAGCAGTGGAAACGCGTTCTCTGGAGTGATGAATCAAGCTTCACCATCTGGCAGTCCGACAGATGAATCTGGGATTGGCGGATGCTACCTGCCCCAATACATGGTGCCAACTGTAAAGTTTGGTGGAGGAGGAATTATGGTCTGGGGCTGTTTTTCATGTTTCGGGCTAGGCCCCTTAATTCCAGTGAAGGGAAATCTTAATGCTACAGCATACAATGACATTCTAGAAGATTCTCTGCTTCCAACTTTGTGGCAACAGTTTGAGGAAGGCCCTTTCCTGTTTCAGCATGGTCCATACAGAAATAGTTTGTCAAGATCGGTGTGGAAGAACTTGACTGGCCTGCACAGAGCCCTGACCTCAACCTCATCGAACACCTTTGATGAATTGGAACGCCGACTGCGAGCCAGGCCTAATCGCCCAACATCAATGCCTGACCTCACTAATGCTCTTGTAGCTTAATGGAAGCAAGTCTCCACAGCAATGTTCCAACATTTAGTGGAAAGCCTTCCCAGAAGAGTGGAGGCTGTTATAGCAGCAAAGGGGGGACCAACTCCATATTAACGCCTATGATTTTGGAATGAGATGTTCGATGAGCAGGTGTCCACATACTTTTGGTCATGTAGTGTGTGTGTGTATATTAAAGTAATCAAAAGTTGTTGTATTTGGTCCCATATTCCTAGCATGCAATGATTACATCAAGCATCACAATGAAAATAACAGCAAACTCTCTCTCTCCCCCCTCCTCTCTCTCTCTCTCCCCCCTCCTCTCTCTCTCTCTCCCCCCCTCCTCTCTCTCTCTCTCCCTTCGCTCTCTCTCACTCCCTCCTCCTCTCTCTCTCTCTCTCTCCCTTCTCTCTCTCTCTCACTCCCTCCTCTTTTCTCTCTCTCCTCACCTCTCTATCTCACCCTCCTCTATCTCACCCCCTCCTCTCTCTCCTCTCCTCTCTCTCTCTCTCCCCCCTCCTCTCTCTCTCTCTCTCCCCCTCCTCTCTCTCTCTCACTCCCTCCTCCTCTCTCTCACTCCCTCCTCCTCTCTCTCTCTCTCTCCCTTCGCTCTCTCTCACTCCCTCCTCCTCTCTCTCTCTCTCTCCCTTCTCTCTCTCTCACTCCCTCCTCTTTTCTCTCTCTCCTCACCTCTCTCTCACTCCCTCCTCTCTCTCTCTCTCTCTCTCTCTCCCCCCTCCTCTCTCTCTCCCTCTCTCTCTCTCCCTCCTCTCTCTCTCTCCCCCTCTCTCTCTCTCCCCCCCTCCTCTCTCTCTCTCCCCCCTCCTCTCTCTCTCCCCCCCTCTCTCTCTCTCTCCCCCCTCCTCTCTCTCTCTCTCCCCCCCTCCTCCCCCTCTCTCTCTCTCTCCCCTCCTCTCTCTCTCTCTCCCCTCCCCTCTCTCTCTTTCTCTCTCTCTCTCTCTCTCTCCCCCTCCTCCCCCCTCTCTCCCCCCCTCTCTCTCTCTCTCTCTCTCCCTCCCTCTCTCTCTTTCTCTCTCTCTCTCTCTCTCCTCCTCTCTCTCTCTCTCTCTCTCTCTCCCCCTCCTCTCTCTCTCTCTCTCTCTCTCTCTCCCCCTCTCTCTCTTTCTCTCTCCCCCCTCCTCTCTGTCTCTAGTATATGCGTAACGACCCAGTGGAAGGGTGCATAACAGAGAGACAGTTTGGAGGCATGCTCCTGTCCTACAGCGGGGTCCAGTCACGCAAACTCAAACAGATGCAGAAGGGACTGAAGAAGATGTTCAAAGACGCTCAGGTACTGTGTGTGCGACAGACTGACAGGTAACACATCACAGTGAAGGGGCAGCACAGTCCTCTCTCCTCCCTCCTCTCTCTCAATTCAATTTCAATTCTCTCTCTTTCCGTCTTCTCTCCATCCTCTGTCCATCCGTCTCTCCCTGTATCCCTCTCTCTCCATCCGTCTCTCCCTGTCTCCATTCTCTCTCCATCCGTCTCTCCCTGTCTCCCTCTCTCTCCATCCGTGTCTCCCTCTCTCTCCATCCGTCTCTCCCTGTCTCCCTCTCTCTCCATCCGTCTCTCCCTGTCTCCATTCTCTCTCCATCCGTCTCTCCCTGTCTCCCTCTCTCTCCATCCGTCTCTCCCTCTCCTCTATTTTTCTACCTGTCTGTTTCACTCTCTCCACCTTTGTCACGTCAGCTGCATACAGAGAACCTACTGCTCTCTCTCTGTATCTCTCTGTCCTTCGCTATCTCTCTCTCTCTCTACCTCTCTCTCTCTCTACCTCTCTCTCTCTCTACCCCTCTCTCTCTACCTCTCTCTCTCTACCCCTCTCTCTCTCTCTCTCTACCTCTCTCTCTCTCTACCCCTCTCTCTCTCTCTCTCTCTCTCTCTCTCTCTCCCACCTCTCAATTCAATTCAATTCAATAGACTATTGACATGGCAAGTTAAATTACTTACATTGTCAAAGTATACATATAACAAAAATGGTGGGACCAACAGCAATAATAATAGTAGTAGTGGAAATGGGATTACCATTAACAGCAACTACAACAATAATATTAATGAGTATAACAATACATTAAATCAATAGTAGTCGACCAGTCTCAACATGACTGAGAAGACACAATACATGGTATGAAAGCCAAAACAAAACAGGAAATATTATTGACATTACATTACACTTTTCACTGGCTGTCCATCAGGTTTTGGCAGGAGGACACATTTTGGCTTTTTACCCAGTAAATATTTTTATAGTTTCAAATTCTTGGTACTGAATGATAATTTTGGGAAAGAAAGATTCTCTTAGGTCTGAGTATTTGTCACAGTGTAATAGGAAATGCAGCTCTGTCTCTACCTCTCCCCGGGGGCAGAGTGAGCACAGCCTGTCCTCTCTGGGCAGCCAGGTTTGCCTGTGACGACCGGTCTCTATAGCCAGACTGTGCTCACTGAGTCTGTACCTAGTCATTGTTTTCCTCAGTTTTCTATCAGTCACAGTGGTCAGATAGTCTGCCACCATGTACTGACTGTTTAGAGCCAAATAGCATTGAAGTTTACTTTGATTTTTTGTGGTGTCTTTCCAATAGGTGATATATTTTTCTTTTTGCTTTGTGATGATTTGGTTGGGCCAGATTCTCTGAGTGCTGTCCTGAGGCTCTATGAGGTTGGTTTTGGTTAGTGAACTGAGCCTCAGAACCAGCTGGCTGAGGGGACTCTTCTCTTGTTTCATCTCTTGGCATAGTAGAGCTGTGTGATGGAATGTTTTGGGGTCACTTGTTTTTAGATGGTTGAAATTTGATGGCTCTTTTTTCTATTCGAATAAGGAGGGGGTATTGGCCCAATTCTGCTCTACATGTGTTATTTTGAGTTTTTTTTTTGCACTTGCGATACAGTCTTGCAAAACTCTGTATGCAGTATTTCGATAGGATGTTTGTCCCATTTGGTAAATTCATTATTAGAGAGCGGACCCCATACTTCGCTCCCATATAGAGCAATTGGTTCTATAAGTCATTGGAACATTTTGAGCCAGATTCTAATTGGAATTTCGATTTTTATGTTCATTTTAATGGCATAGAATGCTCTTCTTGCTTTGTCTCTCAGGTCATTCACAGCCATGTGAAAGCTACCTGTGTTGCTGATATTTAGTCCTAGATACGTGTACTTTTTGGTGTGTTCTAATAGAACTGTCCAAGTAGAATTTTTTGGAATATCATTATTTTTTTATTTTTTATTAACGGTCAGGGCCCAGGTCTGACAGAACCTGTGCTGATGATCTAGATGCTGCTGTAACCCCTCCTTAGTGGGAGACAGTAGCACCAGGTCATCTGCGTACAGCAGACACTTGATTTCAGTGTTGTGTAGGGTGAGACCAGGTGCTGCCGATTCTTCTAATGTTTTTGCCAATTCATACCACTTTCTATTAGTTTATAAAAAAAGACCTTTGTGCCAAATTGAATCAACTGCTTTCTTGAAGTCTACAAAACACGAGTAGATTTTGCCAATTTTTTGGTTTACTTGTTTGTCAATTAGAGTGTGGAGGGAGTAAATGTGGTCTGTTGTACGATCATAAAAAAAAATCAAATCTGGCTTCTGCTTAGGTTGTTGTGTTCATCAAGGAAATGATGTAGTCTGCTATTTATGATACTGCAGAGAATTTTCCCCAAGTTGCTGTTAACACAAATTCCTCTGTAATTATTTGGGTCAAATTTGTCTCAATTTTTATAGATTGGTGTGATCAATCCTTGGTTCCAAATATCAGGGAAAATACCTGCAGTGAGGATAATGTTGAAGAGTTGGAGTATAGCCAATTTGATTTTGTGGTCTGTATATTTGATCATTTCATTTAAAATACCATCAGCACCACAGGCCTTTTTGGGTTGGAGAGTGCATAGTTTTCCCAATAATTCTGGTTCTGTAATTGGGGTATCCACAGGATTCTGATAGTCTTTGACTGCTGATTCAAGGATTTGTAATTTTTCTTGTATATCTTGTTGTTCTATATCTATATCTTCAAAATGAGATAAACACTCACAATCCAACAATAACTATTAAATTAGGATTTTTCAATTAACGTAAACTCTTATTACGCAAATGTCATTTGTTTATCATTTAAGATAGTATTTGTGTCATGCAACTTGGGTGGATGTAGTGTGAGGATGGTGGAGTTCTTGTGCTTCATCTTACCATGACCCTCGGCCTATCACGTGTGAGCGTAGTAGATTCAGCATTTGTTTGATGTAACTCATTTCGTTGGTGGGGGCTGAGCCAGTTGCTCCTCTCACAGCTTGTGCATAGCTCTGTCTGCCGGGCTGTGGCTCCTCCAGGTGTGGGTCTGCAGTGGGGGGGAGGGGGGTGGTAGGCCTCGTCTGGGTTGGTCTGAAGCTGGGCTGGGGTGGTCTGTGCTGCGCTGGCTGTGGTGGACATTGAGGTTGGTGGTGCTGTGGGGTCCAGGGTGCTGGTCCGGGGTGTTGTCTTGGTGATCTCAGAGGGGGGGTCCGGAGATAGTGAGGGTGGTGCTGGTGGAGTTTGTCTTGTAGGAGGGCATGTCACTGGTGGTGTCCTCTCTCTCTGCTCTCAAAGTCTGTTTCAAACAGCCTAAGGTTACCTTGCACCATGACAGTCCCAGTCTTGTAGAGGTTGATTGTTATAATGGTGCTGTCAGGGTCGTCTGTCTCTTTGACTTTCAGCTTCCACCCATTACAGATTCCCTCTTTCTTTATGGATGGTTAGTGAGAGCTGACTGCTGAGCGCCATGCATTTGGCTGGTCAGTGAGAAAGATGAGATTACTCACATCACCATTTTTGTACAGGTCTGTGAAAAGGGTTTCTGGCCTCCCCTTTAGTAGTTTCTGTTTAAAAGCTTTCCTCGTTGTGTCATTTTTGGCCTCTGGGGGGTAGAGAATGGACTCAGCGCTGAGGGGGAGTGGGGACATGGTGCCTGTGGGCCTCTGGGGGGTAGAGAATGGACTCAGCGCTGAGGGGGAGTGGGGACATGGTGCCTGTGGCCTCTGGGGGGTAGAGAATGGACTCAGCGCTCAGGGGGAGTGGGGACATGGTGCCTGTGGCCTCTGGGGGGGTAGAGAATGGACTCAGCGCTCAGGGGGAGTGGGGACATGGTGCCTGTGGCCTCTGGAGGGTAGAGAATGGACTCAGCGCTCAGGGGGAGTGGGGACATGGTGCCTGTGGGCCTCTGGAGGGTAGAGAATGGACTCAGCGCTCAGGGGGAGTGGGGACATGGTGCCTGTGGCCTCTGGAGGGTAGAGAATGGACTCAGCGCTCAGGGGGAGTGGGGACATGGTGCCTGTGGGCCTCTGGGGGGGTAGAGAATGGACTCAGCGCTGAGGGGAGTGGGGACATGGTGCCTGTGGGCCTCTGGAGGGTAGAGAATGGACTCAGCGCTGAGGGGAGTGGGACATGGTGCCTGTGGCCTCTGGAGGGTAGAGAATGGACTCAGTGCTGAGGGGGAGTGGGGACATGGTGCCTGTGGGCCTCTGGGGGTAGAGAATGGACTCAGCGCTGAGGGGGAGTGGGGACATGGTGCCTGTGGCCTCTGGAGGGTAGAGAATGGACTCAGCGCTGAGGGGAGTGGGGACATGGTGCCTGTGGGCCTCTGGGGGGTAGAGAATGGACTCAGCGCTCAGGGGGAGTGGGGACATGGTGCCTGTGGGCCTCTGGGGGGGTAGAGAATGGACTCAGCGCTGAGGGGGAGTGGGGACATGGTGCCTGTGGCCTCTGCTACTACTGCTGCTGCTGCTCTGTGCTGCTGCACCGTTGCCCTGGCAACACGTTTTGTTTGTCTGTTGCTAGCTAGCTCTAGTTTAGCTCAAAAAACAGCAAAAAGAGTGAAAAACCTTCACACACAAAAACAGAAGATATGTTTAAAGTTACAGTCCGTGCTTCTTTTTGATTTACTCACTCAGTTTGGTCGTTTGATGTAGTTGTTTTAACTCCCCTTGCTAGGTTTGTCCTAGCTCAATGTTCTAGCTGGCTTGTTGGCCTGCTGGCTAGGTTTTTGTGGTGTAGCTAGCTAGCGAGAGTCAAAACTTCTTAATTTGAGGTGCAAAGTAACTTTTTTTTAAATATTCTGATTTAATAGAGTTGTTGTTCATCACTTCTTGTCTTGAATTCTTTTTAGATTCCAGTGTTTATCTCATTCTAAAAACAAAACAACAGAAATAAATCAGGAGCTCATGTTGAGCTTCTCTCTCTCTCTCTCTCTCTCTCTCTCTCTCTCTCTCTCTCTCTCTCTCTCTCTCTCTCTCTCTCTCTCTCTCTCTCTCCCTCTCTCCTTCTCTCTCTCCCTCTCTCCTTCTCTCTCCCTCCCTCTCGCCTTCTCTCTCCCTCCCTCTCGCTCCCTCTCGCCTTCTCTCTCCCTCCCTCTCGCCTTCTCTCTCCCTCCCTCTCGCCTTCTCTCTCCCTCCCTCTCTCCTTCTCTCTCCCTCCCTCTCTCCTTCTCTCTCTCTCTCTCTCTCTCTCTCTCTCTCTCTCTCACCTTCTCCCTCCCTCCCTCTCTCCTCTCTCTCTCTCTCTCTCTCTCTCTCTCTCTCTCTCTCTCTCTCTCTCTCTCTCTCCTCTCTCTCTCCCTCCCTCCCTCTCGCCTTCTCTCTCCCTCCCTCTCGCCTTCTCTCTCTCCCTCCCTCTCTCCTTCTCTCTCCCTCCCTCTCGCCTTCTCTCTCCCTCCCTCTCTCCTTCTCTCTCCCTCCCTCTCGCCTTCTCTCTCCCTCCCTCTCTCCTTCTCTCTCCCTCCCTCTCGCCTTCTGTCTCCCTCCCTCTCTCCTTCTCTCTCCCTCCCTCTCTCCTTCTCTCTCCCTCCCTCTCTCCTTCTCTCTCCCTCCCTCTCGCCTTCTCTCTCCCTCCTTCTCTCTCCCTCCTTCTCTCTCCCTCCCTCTCGCCTTCTGTCTCCCTCCCTCTCTCCTTCTCTCTCCCTCCCTCTCTCCTTCTCTCTCCCTCCCTCTCTCCTTCTCTCTCCCTCTCTCTACAAGGTAAATGGGAGTGGGAGTATTATTCAATTCATACAGCCAGCTGCTCCTCTCTCTGCTGTCAGCTCATTCAGCAGTTTGTTTGTGTGTGTGTACGGGGGTGTGACGCTTGCTTCCCTTGTCGTGCTACCCCCTCACTGTGTCTGTGTCACACTGTTGAGTATAACTGTCTCCTAACTATAGGAGCGTAATCAGAGCTGTGTGTGTAATCAGTCTCACCTTATCCTTGCATCCAGCATTTCCACAGCTTGAGCAAATCAACTATTCCTAAAAGTTTGTGTGTGTGTAATCAGTCTTTTGTCATGATAATGTTTAACTGAGTTTCACAACAATAAAATCCTTTGAAGCAGAATTATTATTAACACCAGAACATCTGTGCCTCTAGAGACCCCCCTCAAGCTAAAGAGCAGTGTAGTTAATACATTTCATATATGCTATTGCTAAAATAATCATTTGGTTGTGTTCATGAAGGTGTTAAGTAACATTATAATTATTTGTAAGAAAAATGTAAACAAAATAGCATTTTAATTCGTTTGTTGTTTTAGGCTATATGTAAGAACAAAACACCACAAACACCAATTTCAACTGTTCAATTGTATTATTTTGTTACAACTATAAAACAGAAACCATATGTGTTTGAACATGGTAACAGCTTATTTTTAATAAAGATTTTTTTTTTTACAAAATACCCCAACCACAAAGAAGCACGGTCATCAAGACGCGTGGTCAGATGATGAACACATCAGTAGCCTCAACATCATAAGCTTGATAAATGGTGAAAATCAGCACTAAAGCAATAATGGCATTATAATGAATATAATTGTCGATATGACAGCAGTAAAAAAAATATTGTCAGCTCATGCTGACATGTTGTGCGTGTTCACGTAATGGCATCAGTTGGATTTCTTTTAGCGGTTATCCCTTATCCAAACAGTCCACACAAACCTTCACCACTTTCGCTTGCTTGACACGCTTCCCACAAACACGTCGCTTGCAGGTGAAACAGGTCTCTTGGGTTCTGTTCTTTATGCATCTGGCCACCTGGTACTGTCTCTTCCCTGGGAGCTGTGCGCAATTTGGCTCGCGCAAAATCTTTGCTGCTGTCATATGTCTCTCGCGTAGCCCGTATGCCAGACTCATGATGAAGTCTCTCCTGGCCATGGTGTTGTTGATGCACTGCTTGAACAACACGTGGGTGTTGATAGCGGCCAAGTCAAGCATGTTGTAGAACCCAGTAACAGGCCAGCGGAGGGTGTCTCCTTTCACAGAGAACAGCCATCTGATCCGAAACATCCACACCAACCTATGGAACAGAATACATTTTAGTCATTTTAGCAGACGCTCTTATCCAGAGCGACTTACAGGAGCAATCAGGGTTAAGTGCCTTGCTCAAGGGCACATCGACAGATTTTTCACCTAGTCGACTCTGGGATTAAAACCAGCGACCTTTCGGTTACTGGCACAACGCTCTTAACCACTAAGCTACCTGCCACCCCAGTAGAGAACATTGTGATTATTTTCCCATAAGGAAAACAACACTTGTTATACAGAAGAGCGTAATGCAGAAGTTTAATATGTGGCGATATGTAATATTGACATACCTTTGTTTGGTTGTAGTGCATAATAATATCTAGTTTTCTCTTTGCGTCCCCGTCGATGGCAACCGGATGCGTGGTGCTCATGACAGAAACTTTATTTCTTGCCTTGCGTTGGTAAAGTGTGAGTGTTGTCTTGTCATTCTTCACAACGGCTGTGCAGGTGCCTTATTTTGCGCAGAGGGAGAGAGCTCCCATCTCGCTTTGTTCATGGTGCCGACTAGGCTTGTTTTTATTTGCAAGCAACTTGTTCTCCAATGTCAGTGAAGTGAAGAAGTTGCCCATGGTGACAATTCTCCCCTTGCCAACGGAAGGTTCCAGAAGCCTCATCACCACATTCTCCGACACTCGCTCACCTGCTGCCCCCCAAACAGTGGCGTCCCTTCCCCTCTCTCCTGTCTCACCGTTTCGTTTGGTGGTGGTGCAGGTACCTGCTCAGTGCGTTCTCTAGGGGAAGATAATTCAACAGATAAATATTGGTTTGTGCTCCACTGGTTGCCCTTTTCAAATTCTTTGTGAGTCTGTGTGATCTGTGGGAAATATGTGTCTCTAATATGGTCATACATTTGGCAGGAGGTTAGGAAGTGCAGCTCAGTTTCCACCTCATTTTGTGGGCAGTGGGCACATAGCCTGTCTTCTCTTGAAAGCCAGGTCTGCCTACGGCGACTTTTCTCAATAGCAAGGCTATGCTCACTGAGTCTGTACATAGTCAAAGCTTTCCTTAATTTTGGGTCAGTCACAGTGGTCAGGTATTCTGCCACTGTCTACTCTCTGTTTAGGGCCAAATAGCATTCTAGTTTGCTCTGTTTTTTTTGTTAATTCTTTCCAATGTGTCAAGTAATGCTCTTTATGTTTTCTCATGATTAGGTTGGGTCTAATAATGTTGCTGTCCTGGGGCTCTGTGGGATCTGTTTGTGTTTGTGAACAGAGCCCCAGGACCAGCTTGCTTAGCATACTCTTCTCCAGGTTCATCTCTCTGTAGGTGATTGCTTTGTTATGGAAGGTTTGGGAATCGCTTCCTTTTAGGTGGTTGTAGAATTTAACGACTCTTTTCTGGATTTGGATGATTAGCGGGTATCGGCCAAATTCTGATCTGCATGCATTATTTGGTGTTTGAATTCTGCATGCAGAGTCTCAATTTGGTGTTTGTCCCATTTTATGAATTCTTGGTTGGTGAGCGGACCCCAGTCCTCACAACCATGAAGGGAAATTGGTTCTATAACTGATTCAAGTATTTTTTGCCAGATCCTAATTGGTATGTCAAAGTTTATGTTCATTTGATGGTCTCTCAGATCGTTCACAGCTTTGTGGAAGCTACCTGTGGCGTTGATGTTTAGGCCGAGGTATGTATAGTTTTGTGTGTGCTCTAAGACAACAGTGTCTAGATAGAATTTGTATTTGTTGTCTTGGCTACTGGACCTTTTTTGGAACACCATTATTTTGTCTTACTGATATTTACTGTCAGGGCCCATGTCTGACAGAATTTGTGCAGAAAATCTACAGTGAGGGAAAAAAGTATTTGATCCCCTGCTGATTTTGTACGTTTGGCCACTGACAAAGACATGATCAGTCTAATTAGTTTTAATGGTAGGTTTATTTGAACAGTGAGAGACAGAATAACAACAAAAAAATCCAGAAAAACGCATGTCAAAAATGTTATACATTGATTTGCATTTTAATGAGGGAAATAAGTATTTGACCCCTCTGCAAAGCATGACTTAGTACTTGGTGGCAAAACCCTTGTTGGCAATCGGAGGTCAGACGTTTCTTGTAGTTGGCCACCAGGTTTGCACACATCTCAGGAGGGATTTTGTCCCACTCCTCTTTGCAGATCTTCTCCAAGTCATTAAGGTTTCGAGCCTGACGTTTGGCAACTCGAACCTTCAGCTCCCTCCACAGATTTTCTATGGGATTAAGGCCAGTCCAGGACCTTAATGTGCTTCTTCTTGAGCCACTCCTTTGTTGCCTTGGCCGTGTGTTTTGGGTCACTGTCATGCTGGAATACCCATCCACGACCCATTTTCAATGCCCTGGCTGAGGGAAGGAGGTTCTCACCCAAGATTTGACGGTACATGGCCCCGTCCATCGTCCCTTTGATGCGGTGAAGTTGTCCTGTCCCCTTAGCAGAAAAACACCCCCAAAGCATAATGTTTCCACCTCCATGTTTGACGGTGGGGATGGTGTTCTTGGGGTCATAGGCAGCATTACTCCTCCTCCAAACACGCCGAGTTGAGTTGATGCCAAAGAGCTCGATTTTGGTCTCATCTGACCACAACACTTTCACCCAGTTCTCCTGTGAATCATTCAGATGTTCATTGGCAAACTTCAGACGGGCCTGTATATGTGCTTTCTTGAGCAGGGGGACCTTGCGGGTGCTGCAGGATTTCAGTCCTTCACGGCGTAGTGTGTTACCAATTGTTTTCTTGGTGACTATGGTCCCAGCTGCCTTGAGATCATTGACAAGATCCTCCCGTGTAGTTCTGGGCTGATTCCTCACTGTTCTCATGATCAAATCAAATCAAATCAAATTTTATTGGTCACATGCGCCGAATACAACAGGTGCAGACATTACAGTGAAATGCTTACTCATTGCAACTCCTCGAGGTGAGATATTGCATGGAGCCCCAGGCCGAGGGAGATTGACAGTTATTTTGTGTTTCTTCTATTTGCGAATAATTGCACCAACTGTTGTCACCTTCTCACCAAGCTGAGATTAGGAGCACTCCCTTTAAGAGTGTGCTCCTAATCTCAGCTCGTTACCTGTATAAAAGACACCTGGGAGCCAGAAATCTTTCTGATTGAGAGGGGGTCAAATACTTATTTCCCTAATTTAAAATGCAAATCAATTTATAACATTTTTGACATGCGTTTTTCTGGATTTTTTTGTTGTTATTCTGTCTCTCACTGTTCAAATAAACCTACCATTAAAATTATAGACCGATAATTTCTTTGTCAGTGGGCAAATGTACAAAATCAGCAGGGGATCAAATACGTTTTTCCCTCACTGTATGTGCTGCTGTAGGACCTCCTTGGTTGGGGACAGCAGCACCAGATCATCAGCAAACAGTAGACATTTGACTTCAGATTCAAGTAGGGTGAGGCCAGGTGCTGCAGACTGTTCTAGTGCCCTTGCCAATTCATTTATATATATGTTGAAGAGGGTGGGGCTTAAACTGCATCCCTGTCTCACCTCACAGCCCTGTGGAAAGAAATGTGTATGTTTTTGGCCAATTTTAACATCACACTTGTTGTTTGTGTACATGGATTTTATAATGTCGTATGTTTTTCCCCCAACACCACTTTCCATCAATTTGTATAGCAGACCCTCTTGCGAAACTGAGTCAAAAGCTTTTTTGAAATCAACAAAGCATGAGAAGACTTTGCTTTCGTTTTGTTTGTTTGTCAATTAGGGTGTGCAGGGTGAAATACGTGGTCTGTCGTACGGTAATTTGGTAAGAAGCCAATTTGACATTTGCTCAGTACGTTGTTTTCACTGAGGAAATGTTGGAGTCTGCTGTTGATGATATTGAAAAGGATTTTTCAGAGATTTCTGTTGACGCAGACTCCACTGTTGTGGATTGGGGGGATCAGTCCTTGGTTCCAAATGTTGAGGAACATGCCAGAGCTGAGGATGATGTTAAAGAGTTTAAGTATAGCCAATTGGAATTTGTGGTTTGCTTTATCCTTCTCTCTCTCTCTCTCTCTCTCTCTCTCTCTCTCTCTCTCTCTCTCTCTCTCTCTCTCTCTCTCTCTCTCTCTCTCTCTCTCTCTCTCTCTTTTTTTTTTTTTTTTCTCTCTCTCTCTCTCTCTCTCTCTGTGTGTAGGGCATTACGTTTGAGGAGGTGGAGAATTTCTTTACCTTCCTAAAGAATGTGAATGATGTGGACACAGCTCTGAGTTTCTATCACATGGCCGGAGCCTCCATAGACAAAGGTACACCAACAACCATCTGTTCTCTCTCTCCCTCTCCCTCTCTCTCCAGACCTTCCTCCCCCCTTTCACCCATATTCCATCGATCTCTCCATCTGCAGCTCCTGCTTCCCCCCCCCCCTCCCTCTCTCCTCCCCTTTAGACAGGCTGTTTAACACTCAGCTCAGATCCAGAGCCTCAGCTGGTCTGCATCTCATTGCTCCTGGCTCTGTTCCCAGGCTCTAGGCCTCCCCTCCCTCTCCCCCCTCCCTCCCCTCCTTCTCCCCCCTCCCTCCCCTCCTTCTCTCTCATCCCTCTCCCCCTCCCTCTCTCCCCTCCCTCTCCCCACTCCCTCTCTCCCCTCCTTCTCTCTCATCCCTCTCCCCCCTCCCTCCCCTCCCTCCTTCTCTCTCATCCCCTCCCCCACTCCCTCTCTCCCCTCCCTCTCCCCCACTCCCTCTCTCCCTCCTTCTCTCTCATCCCTCTCCCCCTCCCTCCCCTCCTCCTTCTCTCTCATCCCCCTCCCCACTCCCTCTCTCCCTCCCTGCCTCTCTCCCTCCCTGCCTCTCTCCCTGCCCTCCTCCTCCCTCTCTCCCCTCCCTCCCTCTCTCCCTCCCTCTCTCCCCCCTCCCTCTCTCTCCTCTCCCTCTCTCTCATCCATTTGAGGAGGAGAGAGAGATGCAGGAGCAGAGATAGCAGCCCTAATATCTCCCTGACGACACATTAACCACCACCGCCTCCTACTGGAGCTGGAACATGTTACCAGGCATTAAGCAATGTCCCGTACTGTAGTACTCCCTCTGCTCTGGAGGAATGTTGAAGGTACATTCACCACCGCCTCCTACTGGTATACCAAGGCTACTGCATGTCTGCACCACAGTAAAACAGCTAACTACTGCATCTAAAGTACAGCAAGGATATGGCTCCCTCGACCTTTGCTTTGCAAGCCAGTCCCCAAAGAGGAGAGGAGAGGAGAGAGAGGACAAGAGGTAGAGAGAGAAGAGGAGAGGTAGAGAACAGAGGAGAGCAGAGAAGAGGAGAGGAGAGAGAGGACAAGAGGTAGAGAGAGAAGAGGAGAGGTAGAGAAGAGGAGAGGATAGTAGAGGAGGAGAGGAAGAGAGGAGAACAGAGGAGGAGATAAGTAGAGAGGAGGAGATAAGTAGAGAGGAGGAGATAAGTAGAGAGGAGGAGATAAGTAGAGAGGAGGAGATAAGTGGAGAGGAGAGAAGTGGAGAAGAGGAGAGGAGAGCAGAGAAGAGGAGAATAATGTTTCGTAGTTGTGCTTTGTCTAAAAATCGTTTTACAATAATACGTTAACAATTACTAACCAAATTGATCGAATGAGTTGACTGGTTGATTTTAAATGAGTTCCATGTTACATTTGAACGACAAATAAATGTTGCGTTGAACACGACATTGAGTTCGGACATTCTTTGTCTGGTTGCCTTGCTGATTAACGTTACCTTGCTAACAACATTATCTGCAAATAATCATTCTAGGTAACTAGTAACGTTATGGGAGCTATCAAACGACGTCCAAACAACAGGAAGAGATGCTAGCAGAGAAAGAAAGAACAAGGGTCAAAACGCGGCTGATTTGAGATCTAGTTCACTATAGCTAGCACTAGATCTCGGCAATGTTGCTTGTCAAGCTTAGCTACCTGTTGTCTGATAGCACTTTTTAGCTGTACTGTAGCATGACTCTGTGATTTTGGGCCACATCAATGTATTTCAGTGTGTCCTTTGTTAGTTGTTTCCTTAAGAGGTTGTTGGTTAATGTCACCGACCGTGATATGACTCTTTGGATAGCCTAGTTTTGCCAGCTGGTGAACGTCATGGAAGTGTTCCATGACGGTCGACCCAAATGAACAAGGCACTGCTCAGATTCAATGATCTGTAGGAGACCTTACTGGTTAGTTGTATTAGCTACATTTGAGGTAGAGCTAGACAAATCTGTGCGGCCTTGGTTAAGGTCGATCCTCGTGAGTAAAAAGCACATTGTGCCAAGCCATTTCCCCCAATTGGTGTGATGAACTGTATGGTGGGCCCCGTGTAGCTCAGTTGGTAGAGCATGGCGCTTGCAACGCCAGGGTTGTGGGTTCGTTTCCCACGGGGGGGGGGACCAGTATGAAAAAAATGTATGCACTCACTAACTGTAAGTCGCTCTGGATAAGAGCGTCTGCTAAATGACTAAAAATGTAAATGTAGAAGAGAAGAGAAGGGAGAGATGAGGAGGTTGTTGTTTTCAGCCGGTCCCTTCAGAGGGGCTGTTAGCCAGTCAGAGCACATCTGAGGAGGCATCAGAACAGCAGGGTGTGTGTCAGAGGTCGAATGGTCAAAGGAAGAGGAGAGGAGGGGAGGAGAGGAGAGGGGAGAGAGAGAGGAGAGGAGAGGAGAGGGAGAGAGAGGGAGAGGAGAGAGGAGAGGAGGGAGGAGAGGAGAGGAGAAGGGAGAGAGGAGAGGGAGGAGAGGAGAGGAGAGAGAGGAGAGGGGAGGGGAGGGAGGGGAGGGGAGGGGAGACCTCACCTCTTGTCGAGCCGAGCGTCTTGCTTTCAGCACATCACTTCAGATGGTTGTGAGCAAAGTTTTACTTACTGTGACTGATATGTGGTTGTCTTATCTATCTTATCTTATCTTATCTAGCTACCTTAAGATGATTGCACTATAACTGTAAGTCGCTCTGGATATGAGTGTCTCTTAAATGACTACAATGTCAAAGTAAAATGTCTGTGGATCAGGGATGGAATTGAAGGATTTTGGGCACTGGCCAGCCAGGCTATTAAACCCCTACTAGCCCAGGTCCAAAATCTGCTATGGGATCATTTCACCCGCGTATGCTAGCCCAGGTCCAAAATCTGCTATGGGATCATTTCACCCGCGTATGCTAGCCGGGTCCAAAATCTGCTATGGGATCATTTCACCCGCGTATGCTAGCCCAGGTCCAAAATCTGCTATGGGATCATTTCACCCGCGTATGCTAGCCCAGGTCCAAAATCTGCTATGGGATCATTTCACCCGCGTATGCTAGCCCAGGTCCAAAATCTGCTATGGGATAATTTCACCCGCGTATGCTAGCCCGGGTCCAAAATCTGCTATGGGATGATTTCACCCGCGTATGCTAGCCCAGGTCCAAAATCTGCTATGGGATCATTTCACCCGCGTATGCTAGCCCGGGTCCAAAATCTGCTATGGGATAATTTCACCCGCGTATGCTAGCCCGGGTCCAAAATCTGCTATGGGATCATTTCACCCGCGTATGCTAGCCCGGGTCCAAAATCTGCTATGCGATAAAGAAAAATACTAAATTTCACCTGCATCTCGGGCTAGTTTGGCACATTTTCTACTAGCCCGGTTTGAAAAGTACTAGCTTTGGGCTAGCTTCGTTTCTATCCCTGCTGTGGATGCAGGAAAACAGCAGTGTGTGTTGTGTTGGTCTGGTGGTGAATGGTGTGGGATTTAATCCCTGATGGGCCAGTTTCTACAGTTCTTCCCTTTAGTCTGTATCTCTCATTTCTCTAGTAAAAATCTAAATGGAATGGAAACGTAAAAACAGCCGTCTGGGCTGTTGCTGTGACTGTGTGTTGGATTCCCAGTCAGACAGTCAGTCAGACAGACACGTCTGTAGAGTAAGATGATCCTGCTGTTTCTACCACTGCTCCTCTGTGTTCCTCACAGAGCCAAGAGGATCACCAGCCTATGTCTAAGCCTCCCCACCCCAATTTATTTATTTATTTCACTTTCTCTCTAGCTCTCTCTCTCTCTCTCTCTCTCCAGCTCTCTAGCTCTCTCTCTCTAGTTCTCTCTCTCTCTCTCTAGTTCTCTCTCTCTCTCTCTCTCTCTCTCTCTCTCTCTCTAGCTATCTCTCTCTAGTTCTCTCTCTAGCTCTCTAGCTCCCTCTCTCTCTCTAGCTCTCTCTCTCTCTCTCTAGCTCTCTCTCTAGATCTCTCTCTCTCTCTCTCTAGCTCTCTCTCCCCCTATCTCCCTCTCTCTCTAGCTCGCTCTCTAGCTCTCTCGCTCTCTCTCTCTCTCTCTCTCTCTCGCTCCCTCTCTCTCTCTCTAGCTCTCTCTCTCTCTCTCTCTAGTTCCCTCTCTCTCTCTAGCTCTTTCTCTCTCTCTCTCTCTCTCTCAATTTTCTGTTCAATTCAAAGGGGCATGGGAATCATGTTTACATTGCCAACGCAAGTGAAATAAACAATAAACAAAAGTAAGAACAAATCAACAAATGTAACAGTAAATATTGCACTCAAAAATATACATTTCAAATGTTATATTATCAGCTATGTGCAAATAGTAAGGGAAGGTAAATAAACAGATAAATATTGGTGGTATTTACAATGTTGTTTGTGGTCCACTAGTTACCCTTTTCTCATGGCAATGGGCCACAAATCTTAATGCTGTGACTGCACACTTCAGTATTTTTCCTAACAGATATGGGAGTTTACCAAAGTTTGATTTGTTTTCAAATTCTTTGTGGGTCTGTGTGATCTGTGGGAAATATGTGTCTCTGATGTGGTTATACATTTGACAGTTTCCACCTCATTTTTATGGGCAAGTGCGCACATAGCCTGTCTTCTCTCGAGAGCCAGGTCTGCCTATGGCAGTCTCTCTCAATAGCAAGGCTATGCTCACTGAGTCTGTACATAGTCAAGGATTTTATTAATTTAGAGTCAGTCACAGTGGTCAGGTATTCTGCCACTGTGTACTCTCTGTTTAGGGCCAGATAGCATTCCAATTTTCTCTATATTTTGGTTGATTCTTTCCAGTGTGTCAAATAGTTATCTTTTTGCTTTCTCATAATTTGTTTGGGTCTAAATGTGTTTTTGTCCTGGGGCTCTGTTTGTGTTTTATTTTATTTTATTTCACCTTTATTTAACCAGGGAAGCCAGCTGAGAACAAGTTCTCATTTACAACTGCGACCTGATAAGATAAAGCAAAGCAGTGCGATTAAAAACAACAACACAGAGTTACATATGGAATAAATAAATCGTACAGTCAATAACACAATAGAAAATCTATATACATTGTGTGCAAATGTAGTAAGTTATGGAGGTAAGGCAATAAATAGGCCATAGTGCAAAATAATTACAATTTAGTATTAACACTGGAGTGATAGATGTGCAGAAGATGATGTGCAAATAGAGATACTGGGGTGCAAATGAGCAAAGTAAATAACAATATGGGGATGAGGTAGTTGGGTGGGCTAATTACAGATGGGCTGTGTACAGGTGCAGTGATCGGTAAGCTGGTCTGACAACTGATGCTTAAAGTTAGTGAGGGAGGTAAGAGTCTCCAGCTTCAGAGATTTTTGCAGTTCGTTCCATAATAGATAGACTACATCCAATTTGCTGAGTAGAGTGTTGGAAGCTATTTTGTAAATGACATCGCTGAAGTCAAGGATCGGTAGGATAGTCAGTTTTACGAGGGCATGTTTAGCAGCATGAGTGAAGGAGGCTTTGTTGCGAAATAGGAAGCCGATTTCTAGATTTAACTTTGGATTGGAGATGCTTAATGTACATACAACACGAAAGGAGTGTTGTCTGGCATTGAAGCTCGTTTGGAGGTTTGTTAACACAGTGTCCAATGAAGGGCCAGATGTATACAAAATGGTGTCGTCTGCGTAGAGGTGGATCTGAGAGTCACCAGCAGCAAGAGCGATGTCATTGATATACACAGAGAATAGTCGGCCCGAGAATTGAACCCTGTGGCACCCCCATAGAGACTGCCAGAGGTCCAGACAACAGGCCCTCCGATTTGACACATTGAACTCTATCTGAGAAGTAGTTGGTGAACCAGGCAAGGCAGTCATTTGAGAAAGCAAGGCTATTTAGTCTGCCAATAAGAATGCGGTGATTGACAGAGTCAAAAGCCTTGGCCAGGTCAATGAAGACGGCTGCACAGTACTGTCTTTTATCGATCGCGGTTATTATTTCATTTAGGACCTTGAGCGTGGCTGAGGTGCACCCATGACCAGCTCGGAAACCAGATTGCATAGCGGAGAAGGTAAGGTGGGATTCGAAATGGTCGGTGATCTGTTTGTTAACTTGGCTTTCAAATACTTTTGAAAGGCAGGGCAGGATGCATATAGGTCTATAACAGTTTGTATCTAGAGTGTCACCCCCTTTTGAAGAGGGGGATGACAGCGGCAGCTTTCTAATCTCTGGGGATCTCAGACGATACGAAAGAGAGGTTGAACAGGCTAGTAGTAATAGGGGTTGCGACAATTTCGGCAGCTAATTTTAGAAAGAAAGGGTCCAGATTGTCTAGCCCAGCTGATTTGTAGGGGTCCAGATTTAGCAGCTCTTTCAGGACATCAGCTATCTGAATTTGGGTGAAGGAGAATCAGGGGGGGGGGGGCATGGGCAAGTTGCAGCGGAGGGTGCAGAGCTGGTGGCCGGGGTAGGGGTAGCCAGGTGGAAAGCATGGCCAGCCGTAGCAAAATGCTTATTGAAATTCTCGATTATCGTAGATTTATCGGTGGTGACAGTGTTTCCTAGCCTCAGTGCAGTGGGTAGCTGGGAGGAGGTGCTCTTATTCTCCATGGACTTTACAGTGTCCCAAAACTTTTTGGAGTTAGTGCTACAGGATGCAGATTTCTGTTTGAAAAAGCTAGCCTTTGCTTTCCTAACTGATTGTGTATATTGGTTCCTGACTTCCCTGAAAAGTTGCATATCGCGGGGGCTGTTTGATGCTAATGCAGTACGCCACAGGATGTTTTTGTGCTGGTCAAGGGCAGTCAGGTCTAGGGTGAACCAGGGGCTATATCTGTTCTTAGTTCTGAATTTTTTGAATGGGGCATGCTTATTTAAGATGGAGAGGAAAGCACTTTTAAAGAACATCCAGGCATCCTCTACTGACGGAATGAGGTCAATATCCATCCAGGATACCCGGGCCAGGTCAATTAGAAAGGCCTGCTCGCTGAAGCGTTTTAGGGAGCGTTTGACAGTGATGAGGGGTGGTCGTTTGACCGCGGACCCATTACGGACGCAGGCAATGAGGCAGTGATCGCTGAGATCCTGGTTGAAGACAGTGGAGGTGTATTTAGAGGGTAAATTAGTCAGGATGATATCTATGAGGGTGCCCATGTTTACGGATTTAGGGTTGTACCTTGATGATTTGTGTGAGATTGAGGGCATCTAGTTTAGATTGTAGGACGGACGGGGTGTTAAGCATTTCCCAGTTTAGGTCACCAAGCAGTACGAACTCTGAGGATAGATGGGGGGCAAGCAATTCACATATGGTGTCCAGGGCACAACTGGGGGCTGAGGGGGGTCTGTAGCAAGCGGCAACAGTGAGAGACTTATTTCTGGAAAGGTGGATTTTTAGAAGTAGAAGCTCAAACTGTTTGGGCACAGACCAACAGTTCTATCTAGACGGAAAATGTTATAGTTCGGAATGGACAATTCTGTTTTTTTGGTGGCCTTCCTAAGCCAGGATTCAGACATTGCTAGAACATCAGGGTTGGCAGAGTGTGCTAATGCAGTGAATAACTCAAACTTGGGGAGGAGAATTCTGATGTTAACATGCAAGACACCAAGGCTTTTATGGTTACAGAAGTCAACAAATGATAGCGCCTGGGGAGTAGGAGTGATACTGGGGGCTACAGGGGTTAACCTCTAAATCACCAGAGGAACAGAGGAGGAATAGAATAAGGATACGGCTAAAGGCTTTAAGAACTGGTCTTCTAGTCCGTTGGGTACAGAGAAGAGGGGCAGATTTCCGGGCGTTGTAGAATAGATTCAGGGCATTATGTACAGACAAGGATATGGAAGGATATGAGTACAGTGGAGGTACACCTAAGCATTGGGTAACTATGAAAGAGATATCATCACTGGAGGTACCAATTGAGCCGGTCTCCGCGTGTATGGGGGGTGGGACAAAGGAGCTCTCTGAGGCTGGTTGAGCTGAACTACAGCTCTACAGTGAAATTGTATAATAAGAACTAACTGGAACAGCAAATGGCTAGGCATATTGACATGGGAGAGAGGCATAACGCAATCACAGGTGTTAATCGAGAGGGCTAAGACAACAACTGCTAATGGCGACTAAAGTTTGGGCTGAGGCTAAACAGATAAACAGGATAGGGTACCGTGTAAAGGAACAGTCCAGCAGGCATCAGCTGTGAAGCTGAGTGATCATAAGGTCCAGTGAACAGCACTAAGTAAGTCCGGGAGCAGATCGTAGGCTGCTAAAGCACAGGCGAGCAGGAGGCACGGCTGTTGATTGCGCGTGCTAGCGGGCCGGGGCTAGCAGATGGATCTTCATGGTCGTCAAAAACGGGAAGCCTGTAGAAACCACATCAGACGATTACATCGGCAGACCAGTCGTGATGGATCGGTGGGGCTCCGTGTCAACGCTAGGAGGTCTCGTCCGGTTGACATAGGTAGATAGCCGGGAGATGGGCCTGACTCGAGGCTAGCTCAAGGCTAACTGGGGCTAGCTACGGACAGTGGTGATTAGCTTAAAAAACAACAGCCATTCGGTTGCAGCTAGCTAGTTGCGATGATCCGGTGTTAAGGTCCAGTGATTCCGTTAGAAAATCCGATATGCTCTAGCTCGATAGCGCAATGTGCAGACTGTGCAGACTGGCCGATAATTGTCCAGGCTAGAGCTGGCTGGTAGGTAGTGCAGGCCACGGACAATGGTGAAGACCGCTAACGGTGGCTAATGGCAATAGCTAATAGCGAGTAGCTAGTTAGCTGGCTAGTTTCAGCCAGAGGTTCTGGTTAAAAATAAATAATAGAATCCGTTCCACATTGGGTGAGGCGGGTTGCAGGAAAGTATATTTAGTTAACGGATGGAAAGTGAAATTGAGAAATATATACGAAAATCTATACGAAAAAGACTAAAAATAGGCTATTTACATGAGGACACTATAGAAAACACGAACGCACTGCTACGCCATCTTGGAATGTGAAGAGAGCGCCAAAACCAGCTGGTTGGGGGGACTCTTCTCTAGGTTCGTCGCTCTGTTGGTGAGGGCTTTGTGGTGGAATGTGAAGAGAGCGCCAAAACCAGCTGGTTGGGGGGACTCTTCTCTAGGTTCGTCGCTCTGTTGGTGAGGGCTTTGTGGGGGAATGTGAAGAGAGCGCCAAAACCAGCTGGTTGGGGGGACTCTTCTCCAGGTTCGTCGCTCTGTTGGTGAGGGCTTTGTGGTGGAATGTGTGGGCATTGCTTCCTTTTAGGTGGTTGTAGAGTTTTACAGATCTTTTCTGGATTTTGATAGGTCTCTCTCTCACTCTCACTCGCTTTCTTTCCCCTCTAATTCAATTTCTGAAATGGCCACAGAAGGCTGATTTATGTTGGAATCGATTGGATTCTGTGTGCAGAGCGATAAATCAAACCAATATCTCTCTCGCTCTCTCTCGTTCTCTCTCGCTCTCTCTCGTTCTCTAGCTCTCTCTCTCTCTCTCTCGCTCTCTCTCTCTCTCTCTCTCTCTCTCTCTCTCTCTCTCTCTCTCTCTCTCTCTCTCTCTCTCTCTCTCTCTCTCTCTCTCTCTCTCCTCTCTCTCTCTCTCTCTCTCTCTCTCTCTCTCTCTCTCTCTCTCTCTCTCTCTCTCTCTCTCTCTCTCTCTCTCTCTCTCTTGGGCTCTTTTCTCAGATGATTTTTCTCTCTTTCACAGTCTCATTTCCCCCTTATTCAGTCATGCTAAATCTTCCTTCTCGTTCTCTCTCTCCTCTTCTGTGCCTCTCTCTATTAAGCATGTGGCTTAAGCTCTCTCCATTCCTCCTTTAGTTCTCTCTCTCTCTCTACCCCTCTCCTCTCTCTCGCTCGTTCTCTCTCTCTGTCTTTACCTCTCTCGTTCTCTCTCTCTCTCTCGTTCTGTCTCTCCCTCTCTCTCTCTCTCTCATTCATATATATATATATATATATATATATATATATATATATATATAGTGGGGAGAACAAGTATTTGATACATTGCCGATTTTGCTGGTTTTCCTACTTACAAAGCATGTAGAGGTCTGTAATTTTTATCATAGGTACACTTCAACTGTGAGAGACGGAATCTAAAACAAAAATCCAGAAAATCACATTGTATGATATTTAAGTTTGGCAACTCGAACCTTCAGCTCACTCCACAGCTTTTCTATGGGATTAAGGTCTGGAAACTGGCTAGGCCACTCCAGGATTTGGCTATTTCAGCCACACCCGTTGCTGACGGGTGTATAAAATCGAGCACACAGCCATACGATCTCCATAGACAAACATTGGCAGGAGAATGGCCCGTACTGAAGAGCTCAGTGACTTTCAACGTGGCACCGTCATAGTATGCCAACTTTCCAACAAGTCAGTTCGTCAAATTTCTGCCCTGTTAGAGCTGCCCCGGTCAACTGTAAGTACTGTTATTGTGAAGTGGAAATGTCTAGGAGCAACAACGGCTCAGCCTCAAAGTGGTAGGCCAAGCTCACAGAATGGGACCGCTGAAGCGCGTAAATTTTATTTTTGTCTTTCCTCGGTTGCAACATTTAATACCAAGTTCCAAACGGCCTCTTATCCAGAGCGACGTACAGTTAGTGCATACATTTCAAGGTAGCTAGGTGAAACAACCACATATCACAGTCACAGTTAGCGCATACATCTTAAGTATTCATCCCCCTTTTTCCTATTGTGTTGCATTACAACCTGTAATTTAAATGGATTTCTATTTTGATTCCATGTAATGGACATACACAAAATAATCCAAATTGGTGAAGTGAAATGAAAAAAATAACTTGTTTCAAAAAATTATAAAAAATAAATAACGGAAAAGTGGTGCGTGCGTATGTATTCACCCCCTTTGCTATGAAGCCCCTAAATAAGATGGTGCAACCAATTACTTTCAGAAGTCACATATTTAGTTAAATAAAGTCCACCTGTGTGCAATCTAAGTGTCACATGATCTCAGTGTATATATACACCTGTTCTGAAAGGCCCCAGAAACTGCAACACCACTAAGCAAGGGGCACCACCAAGCAAGCGGCACCATGAAGACCAAGGAGCTCTCCAAACAGGTCAGGGACAAAGTTGTGGAGAAGTACAGATCAGGGTTGGGTTATAAAAAAAATATCTGAAACTTTGAACATCCCACGGAGCACCATTAAATCCATTATTAAAAAATGGAAAGAATATGGCACCACAACAAACCTGCCAAGAGAGGGCCGCCCACCAAAACTCACGGACCAGACAAGGAGTGCATTAATCAGAAAGGCAACAAAGAGACCAAATATAACCCTGAAGGGGCTGCAAAGCTCCACAGCGGAGATTGGAGTATCTGTCCATAGGACCACTTTAAGCCGTAAACTCCACAGAGCTGGGCTTTACAGAAGAGTGGCCAGAAAAAAGCCATTGCTTAAAGAAAAAAAATAAGCAAACACGTTTGGTGTTCGCCAAAAGGCATATACTCCTGAGTGGCGCAGTGGTCTAAGGCACTGCATCGCAGTGCTAACTGTGCCACTAGAGATCCTGGTTTGAATCCAGGCTCTGTCGCCGCCGGCCGCGACCGGGAGACTCATGGGCGGCGCACAATTGGCCCAGCGTTGTCCAGGGTAGGGGAGGGAATGGCCGGCAGGGATGTAGCTCAGTTGATAGAGCATGGCGTTTGCAACGCCAGGGTTGTGGGTTCGATTCCCACGGGGGGCCAGTATAAAAAAAATATGTATTCACTAACTGTAAGTCGCTCTGGATAAGAGCGTCTGCTAAATGACTAAAAATGTAAAATGTAAATGTGGGAGACTCCCCAAACATATGGAAGAAGGTACTCTGGTCAGATGAGACTAAAATTGAGCTTTTTGGCCATCAAGAAAAACGCTATGTCTGGCGCAAACCCAACACCTTTCATCACCCAGAGAACACCATCCCATCACAGTGAAGCATGGTGGTGGCAGCGGCATCATGCTGTGGGGATGTTTTTAATCGGCAGGGACTGGGAAACTGGTCAGAATTGAAGGAATGATGGAGAGCGCTAAATACAGGGAAATTCTTGAGGGAAACCTGTTTCAGTCTTCCAGAGATTTGAGACTGGGACGGAGGTTCACCTTCCAGCAGGACAATGACCCTAAGCATACTGCTAAAGCAACACTTGAGTGGTTTAAGGGGAAACATTTAAATGTATTGGAATGGCCTAGTCAAAGCCCAGACCTCAATCCAATTGAGAATCTGTGGTATGACTTAAAGATTACTGTACACCAGCGGAACCCATCCAACTTGAAGGAGCTGGAGCAGTTTTGCCTTGAAGAATGGGCAAAAATCCCAGTGGTTAGATGTGCCAAGCTTATAGAGACATACCCCAAGAGACATGCAGCTGTAATTGCTGCAAAAGGTGGCTCTACAAAGTATTGACTTTGGGGGGGTGAATAGTTATGCACGCACAAGTTTTCTTTTTTTGAGTGTCTTATTTCTTGTTTGTTTCACAATAAAAAATATGTTGCATCTTCAAAGTGGTAGGCATGTTGTGTAAATCAAATGATACAAACCCCCCCCAAAATCAATTTTAATTCCAGGTTGTAAGGCAACAAAATAGGAAAAATGCCAAGGTGGGTGAATACTTTCACAAGCTACTGTAGCTAGGTGAGACAGATGTCGTATTTAAGATTCTCTCTCTCTATCCCTCTCCTCTCATTCTCTCTCTCTATCCCTCTCTCCTCATTATCTCTCTCTATCCCTCTCTCCTCTCATTCTCTCTCTCTATCCCTCTCTCCTCTCATTATCTCTCTCTATCCCTCTCTCCTCTCATTATCTCTCTCTATCCCTCTCTCCTCTCATTCTCTCTCTCTATCCCTCTCTCCTCTCATTCTCTCTCTATCCCTCTCTCCTCTCATTATCTCTCTCTATCCCTCTCTCCTCTCATTCTCTCTCTCTATCCCTCTCTCCTCTCATTCTCTCTCTCTATCCCTCTCTCCTCTCGTTCTCTCTCTATCCCTCTCTCCTCTCATTCTCTCTCCTCTCATTCTCTCTCCTCTTCTCCCTCTCCTCTCATTATCTCTCTCTATCCCTCTCTCCTCTCATTATCTCTCTCTATCCCTCTCTCCTCTCATTATCTCTCTCTATCCCTCTCTCCTCTCATTCTCTCTCCTCTTCTCCCTCTCCTCTCATTCTCTCTCCTCTTCTCCCTCTCTCCTCTCATTCTCTCTCCTCTTCTCTCTCTCCTCTCATTCTCTCTCCTCTTCTCCCTCTCCTCTCATTCTCTCTCCTCTTCTCCCTCTCTCCTCTCATTCTCTCTCCTCTTCTCTCTCTCCTCTCATTCTCTCTCCTCTTCTCCCTCTCCTCTCATTCTCTCTCCTCTTCTCCCTCTCTCCTCTCATTCTCTCTCCTCTTCTCCCTCTCTCCTCTCATTCTCTCTCCTCTTCTCCCTCTCTCCTCTCATTCTCTCTCTTCTCTCTCTCCTCTCATTCTCTCTCCTCTTCTCCCTCTCTCCTCTCATTCTCTCTCCTCTTCTCCCTCTCCTCTCATTCTCTCTCCTCTTCTCCCTCTCTCCTCTCATTCTCTCTCCTCTTCTCTCTCTCTTTCAGCCACGATGAAGCAGGTAGCTCGTACGGTGGCTAAAGTGGAGCTGTCTGATCATGTGTGTGACGTCGTGTTCGCTCTGTTCGACTGCGATGGTGAGTAGGTGTGTGTGTGTGTGCGTAGGTGTGTGTGTGTGTGTGTGCGTAGGTGTGTAGGTGTGTGTGTGTGCGCGTAGGGGGTGTGTGTGTGTGTGTGTGTGTGTGTAGGTGTGTGTGTGTGTAGGTGTGTGTGTGTGTGTGTGCATAGGTGTGTGTGTGTGTGTGTGTGTGTGTGTGTGTGTGTGTAGGTATTCAGATATTCTTCATTGTTCCATGTTTATATTGATGAGACGCTTTATTTCTCTATTGTTAACTAATACAACAATATCTCTATGGTTAACTAATACAACAATATCTCTATGGTTAACTAATACAACAATATCTCTATTGTTAACTAATACAACAATATCTCTATTGTTAAATAATACAACAATATCTCTATTGTTAACTAATACAACAATATCTCTATTGTTAAATAATACAACAATATCTCTATTGTTAACTAATACAACAATATCTCTATTGTTAAATAATACAACAATATCTCTATTGTTAAATAATACAACAATATCTCTATTGTTAACTAATACAACAATATCTCTATGGTTAACTAATACAACAATATCTCTATTGTTAAATAATTAAACAATATCTCTTGTTAAATAATACAACAATATCTCTATGGTTAACTAATACAACAATATCTCTATTGTTAAATAATTAAACAATATCTCTTGTTAAATAATACAACAATATCTCTATGGTTAACTAATACAACAATATCTCTATTGTTAAATAATTAAACAATATCTCTTGTTAAATAATACAACAATATCTCTATGGTTAACTAATACAACAATATCTCTATTGTTAAATAATACAACAATATCTCTATGGTTAACTAATTAAACAATATCTCTATTGTTAAATAATACAACAATATCTCTATTGTTAACTAATTAAACAATATCTCTATTGTTAAATAATACAACAATATCTCTATTGTTAACTAATTAAACAATATCTCTATTGTTAAATAATACAACAATATCTCTATTGTTAAATAATACAACAATATCTCTATTGTTAACTAATTAAACAATATCTCTATTGTTAACTAATACAACAATATCTCTATTGTTAACTAATACAACAATATCTCTATTGTTAAATAATACAATAATAACTCTGTTAACTAATACAACTATATTGTTAACTAATACAACTCTCTCTTCCTCTCCCTCCCCCCTCCCTCCCTCCCTCCTCTCTCCCTCCTCCTCCCTCCCTCCTCCCCCCTCCCTCCCTCCCTCCTCTCTCCCTCCTCCTCCCTCCCCCTCCCCCTCCCTCCCCTCCCCCCTCCTCCCTCTCCCCCCCACCCCCTCCCTCCCTCCTCTCTCCCTCCTCTCCCCCTCCCTCCCTCCCTCCCTCTAGGTAACGGGGAACTCAGTAATAAGGAGTTTATAGCCATAATGAAGCAGCGTTTGATGCGGGGTCTGGAGAAACCCAAAGACATGGGCTTCACCCGGTTGGTACGAGCCATGGTGAAGTGCGCCCAAGACACCGCGTGGGACTTCGCCACGCCCAAACAGAATTAGACACCTCTGTGCTGTGTGTTTATCATGCCCGAGAAGCAGTAGGGATGGGAGGAATGTGTGTGTGCTTGGGCAGGCGTGAGAACGCAAGTGTGTGTGTTCATGTGTTTACTCTACTCTACACAACTCTAACCGCCAACGGCCCCTTCTCTCGCTCTTCTGGATTACAGACAGACAATTCAATGGCAACAATAGGCAATATAACTCATATCTCATCACACCAATTCAGACAACAAACTCATTATGGGTAAGAGCGTTGTGCCAGTAACCGAAAGGTCGCTGGTTCTAATCCCCGAGCCGACTAGGTGAAAAATCTGTCGATGTGCCCTTAAGCAAGGCACTTAACCCTAATTGCTCCTGTAAGTCGCGCTGGATAAGAGCGTCTGCTAAAATGACTAAAATGTAATTATGACAGCAGCTCTGATGTAAACATAGGAAATCACGCACGCTACTACAACATGGTTATTTCGTCCTAAATGGCACCGTGTTCCCTCTGTAGTGCACTACTTTTGACCAGAACCCTATGGGTCTTATGGTCCCTGGTCAAGTGTAGTGCACTACATAGGGAATAGGGTGCCATTTGAGACACTGATGTGAAGGATGCTGACGCGGCACAGTTTGTCCTAAGAGGCTTTCCATGGGTTTTATTAAGGGGATGGGCGTTATATAATCTTGTATATTTATTGTTTTGCGATAGTAGTGATGTAATGCCTGCAAGTAAACAATCTCAACCTTTTTCCCGAGCAAAGATGAAACGGCACTTTATAACCCTATTCATAGTTTAGAGGATTTATGTTTGATTGCAAAACACAACACAAGAATATAATCATATTAGTCCCTCAATTATGTATGTCCCAAAGGACAGTGTTCATTTGGATGATGTGGAATGTCTCTAAAAATAGGTGTCTCTATATAATGCAATTCCATCTCTATGATGCGTCTATAAGATATTCTAAAATTGTACAGACTGTAGACCATTTGCATTATGTTGACTTTTAAGGGACGGTTAGTGCATGTCCTAAGGCTGTTATCATGGGTTAGCCACTCTGCTACTCCAGTTTTCATGTTTTATTTCAGAGTGTGTTGTTATTACTGAATGACTTTATAATACCTGATGTTCAAAGAATGGCTCTATTATTAAAGATGTTTGTTTTTCATATCTGAATAGACTCATCATTCTCATTGACATTTGACCTGGCTAGACGACTCCTTGCTCTGGCCAAACGATTCGCCGTGCCGTCGTTTTTTTCTTCTTCTCCGCAGTTGATACTATTGGTTAGAGGCGATCCAATCGCTGATTTACTTTGTTTTCACCACATATGACGTCACCCAATCAGTGATGGCGGATTCACACTAATGTCTTGTAGCGAACGACAGAGCAGCTGAAGAATTTAAGACTGGATTCAATCAAATCAAGCGCTAACCGGCAATAGCCGACACCTGTGTAGCTGAAGAATTGTGTGAGTCGTCAGGCAAGACTGACATGGCCTTTCTCTCTCCTTCTCTCTCTACCCCTCCCCCTCTCCTTCTCTCTCTACCCCTCCCCCTCTCTCCTTATCTCTGTACCCCTCCCCCTCTCTCTCATCTCTGTACCTCCCCTCTCTCTCATCTCTGTACCCCCTCCCCCTCTCTCCTTATCTCTGTACCCCTCCCCTCTCTCTCCTTCTCTCTGTACCCCTCCCCCTCTCTCTCCTTCTCTCTGTACCCCTCCCCCCTCTCTCTCCTTATCTCTGTACCCCTCCCCCTCTCTCCTTCTCTCTGTACCCCCCCCCTCTCTCTCCTTATCTCTGTACCCCTCCCCCCTCTCTCCTTCTCTCTGTACCTCCCCTCTCTCTCCTTATCTCTGTACCCTCCCCCCCTCTCTCCTTCTCTCTGTACCCCTCCCCCCTCCCTTATCTCTGTACCCCTCCCCTCTCTCTCTTATCTCTGTACCCCTCCCCTCTCTCCTTATCTCTGTACCCCTCCCCCTCTCTCTCCTTATCTCTGTACCCCTCCCCCTCTCTATTATCTCTGTACCCCTCCCCCTCTCTCCTTATCTCTGTACCCCTCCCCCTCTCTCTCCTTCTCTCTGTACCCCTCCCCCCTCTCTCTCCTTATCTCTGTACCCCTCCCCCTCTCTCTCCTTCTCTCTGTACCCCTCCCCCTCTCTCCTTATCTCTGTACCCCTCTCTCTCTTTATCTCTGTACCCCCTCCCCCCTCTCTCCTTATCTCTGTACCCCTCCCCCTCTCCTTATCTCTGTACCCCTCCCCCTCTCTCTATTCTCTGTACCCCTCCCCTCTCCTTATCTCTGTACCCCCCCCCCTCTCTCCTTCTCTCTGTACCCCTCCCCCTCTCTCTCCTTATCTCTGTACCCCTCCCCCTCTCATTATCTCTGTACCCCTCCCCCTCTCTCCTTATCTCTGTACCCCTCCCCCTCTCTCTCCTTATCTCTGTACCCCCCCCCTCTCTCTCCTTATCTCTGTACCCCCTCCCTCTCATTATCTCTGTACCCTCCTCTCATTATCTCTGTACCCCTCCCCCTCTCTCCTTATCTCTGTACCCCTCCCCCTCTCTCCTTATCTCTGTACCCCTCCCCTTCTCTCCTTATCTCTGTACCCCTCCCTCTATCTCTGTACCCTCCCCCTCTCCTTATCTCTGTACCCTCCCCCCTCTCTCTATCTCTGTACCTCCTCTCTCCTTATCTCTGTACCTCCCCCTCTCTCCTTATCTCTGTACCTCCCCCTCTCTCCTTATCTCTGTCCCTCCCCCTCTCTCCTTCTCTCTGTACCCCTCCCCCTCTCTCCTTCTCTCTGTACCCCCCCCCTCTCTCCTTATCTCTGTACCCCTCCCCTCTCTCTCCTTCTCTCTGTACCCCTCCCCCTCTCTCCTTATCTCTGTACCCCTCCCCTCTCTCCTTATCTCTGTACCCTCCCCCTCTCTCCTTATCTCTGTACCCCTCCCCTCTCTCTCTCTCATTATCTCTGTACCCCTCCCCCCTCTCTCCTTCTCTCTGTACCCCTCCCCCCTCTCCTTATCTCTGTACCCCTCCCCCTCCTCATCTCTGTACCCCCTCCTCTCTCTCCTTACTCCCTCTCTCTCCTTATCTCTGCACCCCCCTCTCTCTCTCTCCTCTCCTTCTCTCTGTACCCCTCCCCTCTCCTTCTCTCTGTACCCCCTCTCCTTTTCTCTGTACCCTCTCCCCCTCTCTCTCCTTATCTCTGTACCCTCCCCCCTCTCTCCTTATCTCTGTACCTCCCTCTCATTATCTCTTCCCTCCCTCTCTCTTTCTCTGTACCTCCTCTCTCCTTATCTCTGTACCCTCCCCTCTCCCCTCCCTCTCTCTTATCTCTGTACCCCTCCCCTCTCTCTATCTCTGTACCCTCCCCTCTCTGCCCCTCCCCTCTCATTATCTCTGTACCCCTCCCCCTCTCTCCTTATCTCTGTACCCCTCCCCCTCTCATTATCTCTTCCCCTCCCCCTCTCCTTATCTCTGTACCCCTCCCCTCTCTCCTTATCTCTGTACCCCCTCCCCCCTCTCTCCTTATCTCTGTACCCCCCCTCTCTCCTTCTCTCTGTACCCCTCCCCCTCTCTCCTTATCTCTGTACCCCTCCCCCCTCTCTCCTTATCTCTGTACCCCTCCCCCTCTCATTATCTCTGTACCCCTCCCCCTCTCCTTATCTCTGTACCCCTCCCCCTCTCTCCTTATCTCTGTACCCCTCCCCCTCTCTCTCCTTCTCTCTGTACCCCTCCCCCTCTCTCTCCTTATCTCTGTACCCCTCCCCTCTCTCTCTCTTCTGTACCCCTCCCCCTCTCTCTCCTTCTCTCTGTACACCTCCCCTCGCTCTCTACTCTCATCTTGTTGTTCAGTTGTTCTACTTGACTAATGGTGGTCGTGTTTTAATTTACACTGACAGACAGACAGACAGACAGACAGACAGACAGACAGACAGACAGACAGACAGACAGACAGACAGACAGACACTGAGTAATTTCTACAAGGATTGGATTAGGCTAATCTATGAGGTGTTTTATTAATGTAATACTAATTCAGAGTGGGGAAATTATTTTGTGTTTTTATTAATGTAATACTAATTCAGAGTGGGGAAATTATTTTGTGTTTTTATTAATGTAATACTAATTCAGAGTGGGGAAATTATTTTGTTTTATTAATGTAATACTAAATCAGAGTGAGGAAATTATTTTGTGTTCTTGTTAATGTAATACTAATTCAGTGAGAATTATATTGTGTTCTTGTTAATGTAATATTAATTCAGTGAGAAAATTATATTGTGTTCTTGTTAATGTAATATTAATTCAGAGTGAGAAAATTATATTGTGTTCTTGTTAATGTAATATTAATTCAGTGAGAAAATTATATTGTGTTCTTGTTAATGTAATATTAATTCAGTGAGAAAATTATATTGTGTTCTTGTTAATGTAATATTAATTCAGAGTGAGAAAATTATATTGTGTTCTTGTTAACGTAATATTAATTCAGAGTGATTATTTTGTCTGTGTGTTGGAGCAAAACAAAGGGACAGAGGCTCTGTGTGGACGTGAGTGAGTGTGTACGTGAGTGAGTGTGTACGTGAGTGAGTGTGTACGTGAGTGAGTGTGTACGTGAGTGAGTGTTCATGCGTGGGAGTGTGTGAGAGAGAGAGAGAGAGAGAGAGCAGCAGTTCTTTCTAATTGAAATGGACAGGATGGTTAAGTCATCCGCCTCTACTGGTGCCCATTAAAAGATTGTTCTAATTCACACACGCACACATCACAGTACCCTAAAACACACACACTGCAGTATCTTAAAAGACACACACACACTGCAGTATCTTAAAAGACACACACACACACACACTGCAGTATCTTAAAAGACACACACACACACACACACACACACACTGCAGTATCTTAAAAGACACACACACACACACACACACACACACACACACACACACACTGCAGTATCTTAAAAGACACACACACACACACACACACACACACTGCAGTATCTTTAAAAGACACACACACACACACACTGCAGTATCTTAAAAGACACACAAACACACACACTGTAGGCTCCTCAGGGGTGATTGCTGACCTGGGGATGAGATTCGTTCTAAGTGACTTGTTCAGTATTCCATGTCTATAGTCTTACCACCACAGGGTCAACTCAAGCTCAAAACTTGTTCATTTGAATTCATATGATCTCGCAAACCAGACCCAAATATTAAGTGTGTTAACTTAACAGTCTGTTACAAGAGTCCCGGGCCCGTATCCACAAAGCATCTCACAAAAGGTCCTAGGAATCCTGTTAAAAAATCCCAGCTCAGAGTACATTTTAGGATGATGTTAAGACACTTCCCTGACAAAGTTTGGGCCAGGATTAAAATCAACTTCATATAAAAGTTTTATCTCAGCTGGTAATCACGACAGTTTGAGGTCCAGCAAAGGGAAAAATAGTGATGATGCTCATTGGCGTTTGTTACAAATGACGGGGAACAACCAATCGCGATGAGGCATCATCGCCAGCTGTGAACTCTACAGCACGTTTCAGATAACCGCGGTGAATGTGACTATAGCCTACAGTACATCAAATGTTGCAATGATAAAACGTTTTTTGATATCATTTTCGCCTGACACGATCACTTTACCCTTCTCTTAATTATTGCCTAATATGTTGGCATGCATAATCCTTATTTTTTTTTTATTTTTTTTTACAAATTCTGATATTTTAAATAATGTGATAGGAATATTGTACTGAATTTTTGAATTCCGTTATATCAGCACACTCGTCACTCTAAATCGCATTTGGCACACTAGGCATCAAGTCACTTGCCAAGTAATATGTTGCATAAAACATTTGAAAGGTCTATCATTTATCACTGAACAGCCCTAAATGCTGTCAACTGCCCAATTTATAGGCATGCCCAATTTAGGCTTTTTTTTTTTACAACGTGATATTGCACTCCAAAGGGATAACGTGAAATAACATGATGTAGGTTAATGAAATAATCAAAAGAAAAATGTGACGTTGAAAACCACCTCCAAATAGTAAAGATATCAGGGCAATCCTACCCTGCAAGGGCCTGTATGGATGCAGCCAGACAAGCAGTAGTACACAAATTCTAAAACACACAACATTTTTATTATATGTTGTCCTGTCTTAGCTCTCCAGTCCTGTCTACCTAGCCTGTCTAACTGTTGGATGTTGATCTTGTACGTCTATACGTCTTGTTTGCTGGTTTTTTTCTGTTGTAAAAACAAAACATTTAAAACATCACAGGCCTTCTTATCTCAGTCTTCAATCAAAACTTTGATTAGTTTAATCAGATAAATTCTGAGACATACAGTATAAAAATAGTTTTATTTTGAAATATTGATTAGAAAACGGATACAACATGAAATTAGACACAATTTGCTATCAGTATGAAGGCTTTAAACAATCTATTCAGTTACGAAATAAATACACAACAAACTCCACCAACAGTTCATTAGAAAACTCAACAAATCAGTGCAATATATAGTGTGACACACCATACTTAAATATACGGATAATAGTGCTTCACTCAACAAGGGTGTTAGAAAAATAATAATACTACAAGGAAGTGACTGACAACAATCACAGCATTTGATAATAAAAAAGGGTAAACCCACAAAGATTACAAGCTAAAACGGTCGATCACACATGAAATGGCACAATACGATAACATTTATACTGTATCACAATTCCCAGAGATTTACAATCCTTTTGTTACAGTATGCTTGCTGTGTTGACTGCTGTAGTTTAATGTGGTTGTCCCTGTCTTGTATTGTTTGTACACGCTGCCCACGCAAAAGTGGTTTCTAACAGCAAGGGTCTTTTCCTGGTTAAATAAAGGTGAACTAAAACAATATCAATACTGCTTTAAACATTCTCCCTCAGAACTACTGTATTTAATTGTGTAACAACTGCAGCACCCCTGTGACTCCTAATTATATTTTTAACTGCAACTCCTACCGTTAAGGGCATCAGTCAATACATATCACAGAAGATCGGCAGTAAACCGTGATTTTTTATTTTATTTTATTTTTTAAACGCTGCATATGTCGGCTCAATAGGAAATGACCTTTACATTTCAATCGTGTGTGACCTAGGGGTTCGAATCGGCATGGGTTCGACTCCGTCCCACTGCCCTTTGGCACACCCTGCCTCGATCTTCCCTGTCTCTCCAACACTGATCTACAGTATCTCTTCAATAGAAGCTCGAAAATTATGAAAGGAGTGGAAATTGCTCCATTTCTTAAAAGTTAGAATCCTTAATCGAAACAATAACAAAACGGACACCCCGCCTCTGTTTTGGTAAAAAGCTGAGGGATGGGCCTGGAGAAAATGTAAGCGCTCTCAAATTCATAGACAGAGCTAATGGATGCAAGGACTGACCATCCATGATATTAAAATAATAGTTCTAAGACCTGTCTAAGCCATTTTGAAACAGCTTCCGGGGGACCTTCAGACGAGTCTTGTGAGGCTTGTGGGAGAGCAAAACAACCGACATGTACGTGTTCGTGAGAGGCTCATCATATTAGTGTGTAGCCCAAACTGTTCGGATGCTACAGACAGAAAAGACGTCAGACGAGTCCCAAAACGGAAAACAACCATCTTGTTCCCCTTTCCATAGAGTTATCGTAATAGTTTTTTTTTTGGTCAAACCGTTCGGACGCTACAGAAGTTTTTCGTGAGAAGACCGATTTTCGGGATGTCTCATGGTCTGACAAACACTGCTCACCTTTCAACGCAAGTGCGAGATCGGCAGATGCGGTGGATTGAGACGCATCCAATGCAAAAAATCCCCCAGATATTTCTAGGTTAAATTGACAGATTTTATGGGCATTTTTTTATTATGCTAATTATTTCCGGGGAAATCGACTCTAGTTAACCATGTTTTGAAACTATACAGTGTTTGTTTATATTTACATGGTTTACAAACATTGGAGTTAAACAAGCTTATATTTTGGGTTCTGATGGGGTGCTGATTGGGTTCTGATGGGGTTCTGATGGGGTTCTGATGGGGTACGACTGTTGAACTAAGCTCAAGAGGCATTTATCACATTTACATTTTAGTCATTTAGCAGACGCTCTTATCCAGAGCGACTTACAGTTAGTGAGTGCATACATTTTTTTCCCCATACATTTTTCATACTGGTCCCCCCCGTGGGAATCAAACCCACAACCCTGGCGTTGCAAGCGCCATGCTCTACCAACTGAGCTACACGTGTTATATTGTTATATTCGTCAACAATCAATGGGTATATATCATTCATTTATAGCTTTAACAAAGACCATACATTTTTTTTAATAATACGGATTCCGCGATACGGATTAAATCTAGACCTAAGAGCCACTCCATGATAGGACCTCGCCCTAGAGTTCCTTGTCTATGCTGGATTGTTGCGGGATACTTTATAGACAGAAATTATTTGTCTTTGAGCTGTCAGGAATCTGTGAAGTTTGAGTGAGAAGTTACAGAGACACATCTTTTAGTGATATTTGAAAAATGCCAACAAAGCGTTAGTCCCTTTTTGTGCCCTCACGATGTTCATCACTATTGTCAAGAAGGTTATGCTAATTGGCCTGCATGTTATCGTCAACAAGGTTATGCTAATTTACCTGCATGTTATCGTCAAACAAGGTTATGCTAATTTACCTGCATGTCATATTCTGATAGTCTTCTGCCAGTCTTGGACTCCATACCCAGAAATGCCACAAAATGGATCAGAGTGTAAATTCTGAAGGAGCAAACGCAAAACGACACTAATATCTATAAAATTGATTTCAAGGATTAGTGGATCATAGAGAAAGCTTTATGAAGGCAAAACTAAATTACATTGTAAAAAAAAACCTTAATGAAGAATAGAGAGTATTTGGAACGTGTGGGGTTAGAATTTGGTGATCCTGCCTATAAATAAATAAATCAGTAATGAAAAGAATCACCTGTGGTAGAACATGGCAAAGAACTGGATCAGCAGTAAGGATGCAAATCCCAAAAGGAACATAAATCCTACTGGATCGATGAATATATATATATATACCCGCTAGTCTGAGTCAGATTGATATTGTACTTTGGGATTCTGATGGTGACTGCATTTCCAATGACCTGAAGAGTGAACGTCACCACCAGCCACATGGCGTTGCAGATGAAATGGATAAAAGTCACCTGTGTGAAGAGGACAAAGTGCATTTCAATTAAAGGGATAGGAACGGGACGAGCAATCCAACTAGTCATCGTTTTAACAGCACTAAACGCTCTCTTTAATACCAGATGTGGACATAAAGTACAACACCTACTTGATGCTAATATCATGTACAGTGAAATGAGAAGACGGCATACCTTATTTCTCAGTTCCTGTAGGTCATTTGTGATTTTTTTTTCTTCTGTTTTTTCTTTATCCTCAGCCAGAGGTTCCAAATAGAGCTTCTGGAGATCTCTCCAAAAGTCCTCCTCTTCCTGAAGTTCACCAACAGACACTTATTATATAGTAAAGTCAGATATCTACAGTGTATAATCATGACTTATACCAATATAAGCAGCTCAGTGTTATAGATCTGTAATAGATCTATTAAAAATAGATATACTCACTTTGTTCAATATATTGATGAGAATGGAATTCCACACTCCTAGATTGAAAGAAATCAAACATTATTTGGTGTGCATTCCACACAACTGTCTCATCACAAAAGAGAAGAAAATGTAAAAAAAAAAAAAAAAGAAAGCTTAAAAGGAGAATGATTTTAAACTAAGAAGTTAGATGAAAATATTATATATGCAAACAATACAACGGCGCCAAGTGGAATGCCACATAAAGCCTTGGAGAATACGTTTTATAATTGAGTTGCACAAATTTGCATTTTATGTAGAACTTAGAACAGTGTACTCAGGGCCGGCTGTAGCCTTTAGGGGGCCCTAAGCTAGATTTGGCTTGGGCCCCCCCACCTCACGGAAAAACATTTTAGTGGCCCCCCTCTTGACGGAGGAGAGAAAACATTTAGTTTTAAAGTTCATTTCTTGCAATTCTACACATTTTGTCGTGGGGCGTAGAGAAAACATTGCAGTTTTAAAGGCCCAGTGCAGTCAAAAACTAGATTTTCTTGTTTTATATATATATATTTCCACACTATGAGGTTGGAATGACACTGTGAAATTGTGAACATGATGATGATACCGTTTTAGTGTAAGGGCTGTTTGAAAAGACTGCCTGAGATTTCAGCCTGTTTTGGTGGGCTGGAGATTTAGCCGTATATGGTGACATCACCATGTGGTAAATTAGTTTAAATGGACAAATAAGAAAGAGAGTTCCAAACCTCTGCCAATAAGAACACATTTTCGGTTTTCCCTTCCCCACTCGGACCACTCTCAGACAGTCCTAACAAAATTCTTGCTTGAGAAATTGCTCTTTGCTAAGAAACTGTTTATTTTTGACCATTTTAATTGAAAACAATCACAGTAAGATGCTTAATTGTTACCCAGAAATTATGTGATATTGATATATAAAAACGTCTATTCTATTTTGCTATGGGCGGAGAGAAAATGTTGCAATTTTATAACAAATTTCATGCAAGGGTTGGTGTGAGGTGTGACCCAGGTGCGGTGCAGGATAGACAGTAGGCAGGAGGCAGTGATGGTGAAACAAGGATCTTTACTGGTGGTCCAAAAACCAGGAAACAAAACAACGGACTTTTCACGAAAACAAATGAGGAGCACAAAGGTCTCCAAAAAACAGGCTGACAACAAACAATATGAAATACTAACTCTGACTGGAAAAACCCAACGACACAGGGAGAACACTTCTCGAGTACCTGTAACTCCGTCACGTGATCAGACACTGATACGTACTACTTGACATCAAGGAACTAGCAGAGAAAACTGAGCAAGGGAACACAGGGAAGTGAGGGCATAAATACACAGGTGAAATCAGATAGACACAGGTGACACCAATAGGCAGAGAATTAGTCCCGACTGTGAGTGAGGAGGTGCTTATGGTTGACGGAGGATGACACCTAGTGGGTCGCTCCGGAACTGCAACCCCCTCCTGTAACGTGTGTGTGTGTGTGTGTGCGTGTGTGTGTGTATGTGTGTGTAATCATTTGCAATGATTCCCCCATAGTCCACACACACATGCACGCGCACACGCACACACGCACGCGCACACGCACACACACACAAAATGATCCCCCATAGTCCAGGTTGTGTGTTGATTCATTTAATTTGTTTCCCTTTGAAGTTTTCAGAAAACATTCAATAAAAAATAATACAGCAAAAACAACTGATATGGATATCTGTATTGGTCTTTTCGCCTGGCGTCAGTCCAGATTCCCATGGGATCTGTGTGTGTGTGTGTGTGTGTGTGTGTGTGTGTGTGTGTGTGTGTGTGTGTGTGTGTGTGTGTGTGTGTGTGTGTGTGTGTGTGTGTGTGTGTTCCTGGGTCCCTCAGTGGAACATTGTGATAGATCAATAATAGGTGGTGTGTGACCATCAATGGCATCGGGTTACCTAGGGTCCTGAACAACCGACAACCACACACACAACCACACACACACACACACACAGATCCCATGGGAATCTGGACTGACGCCAAGCGAAAAGACAGATATCCATATCAGTTATTTTTGCTGTATTATTTTTTATAGAATGTTTTCTGAAAACTTCAAAGGGAAACAAATGAAATGAATCAACACACAACCTGGACTATGGGGGATCATTTTGTGTGTGTGTGCGTGTGTGCGTGCTTGTGTGTGTGGACTATGGGGGATCATTGCCAATGATTACATATTCATATTTCAACTCATTTAATTTAATCTAATTTAAGGACAAGATAGCAGCATTCCCCTGCCCTGTACAGCATTAATCTACTACAGCAAATAATTTATTTTACTTTGAAATGTTTATTAGGAATGGGACATCAGACCTTTTATTTAGTTTATTTTGGCCTCAATGAGTCAGTGAAGTAAAGAAACAAAATCGGAACTTCTAAATATTGTGTGACACAAAAATATTATTTTTCTCCAGAAACCAGATCTTCCAACTTTTTGCTTTTAATCATAGATGCGTAGATTCCAAACTTCCTGTTTCTGTACCTAAATAAATCAATTAGCCAGTTCACACATCTGTCCACACATACAAACAGGCCCACCATAATGCGTAAATAAAGACATTCTTTTAGCACACAGAGTTCACAGTCTGCATATGGTTTCATTAAGATACAGAGCTTTCAGAAAGTATTCACACTTTTTCCACATTTTGTTGTGTTACAGCCTGAATTTAAAATGTATTACATTTAGTGTCACTGATCTACACACAATACCCCATAATGTCAAAGTCGACATTTGTTTGTAGAACACTTTAGAAATTAATAAAAAAAATTAAAGCTAAAATCTCTTGAGTCAATAAGTATTCAACTCATTTCTTATGGCAAGCCTAAATAAGTTCAGGAGTAAAAATGTGCTTGGACTCATTCTGTTCTCAATAACAATGGTTAACATAATTTTTGAATGACTACCCTTTCTCTGTACCCCACACATACAGTACAATTATCTGTAAAGTCCCTCAATCGAATTGTGAATTTGAAGCACAGATCATCATTCAAGCACAAAGACCAGGGAGGTTTTCCAATTCCTCACAAAGAAGGGCACCTATTGGTAGATGGGTAAAGATAAACAGAAGCAGACATTGAATATCTCTTTGAGCATGGTGAAGTTATTCCGTACACTTTGGATGGTGTATCCATACACCCAGTCACTACAAAGATACAGGCGTCCTTCTTAACTCAGTAGCCACAGAGGAAGGAAACTGATCAGGGATTTCACCATAAGGCCAATAGTGATTTTAAAACAGTTTGTTGGTTGTGATATGAGAAAACTGAGGAATAACAGTGAAATGCTTATGTACGGGTCCATTCCCAACAATACAGAGTTAAATGGATGATCAAATGTTTAAAATAAAATAGAAATAGTGACACAAGGAATACGCAGTGAATAACAAATAACAATAAGGAGTAGAGGTACGAGGTAATAACATGGGTATATACAGGGAGTACCAGGTAATAACATGGGTATATACAGGGAGTACCAGGTAATAACATGGGTATATACAGGGAGTACCAGGTAATAACATGGCTATATACAGGAAGTACCAGGTAATAACATGGTTATATACAGGAAGTACCAGGTAATAACATGGGTGGAGATACATTTCTACACATTTTGTAATGACTTATAAATAATAAATAATATGCCATTTAGCAGACGCTTTTATCCAAAGCGACTTACAGTCATGCGTGCATAAATTTTTTTTTTTGTGTATGGGTGGTCCCGGGGATCGAACCCACTACCTTGGCGTTACAAGCGCCGTGCTCTACCAGCTGAGCTACAGAGGACCACACTTATGCCATGTTAATATGATATCTAAGTGAGAATGACTTACAAAATCAATGGGGGCCCCCTGGAGGTCTGAGCCCCTGGGCACGTGCCCTGCGTGCTCGGTCGGTAATCGGCCATGATAGCTATGAGTGTAGATAGCTGGCTAGTTCTAACTACCAATAAAAAAAATTGTTAGCTTGACATGGCTAATTGAGTGACATTTTGAAATTGCACCTGGTGTATTCTACTATTCTTAAATTGATTCCCAGACTTCAACCATTCAAAAATGTCATGACCTGTTATTGTCCTAAAAGATCAGTTCAGGGTTCACGTTTGGCTTACCAGCCATCGCCACCGTTTCCGGCACCTGATCACTCTGGTCGGCCACGTTGACACCGTCCCAGCAGGCCTGTAGGATGCGCTGTGTGATGATGGCCTTAACCCCCTGTCTCCCGGGTGCCCCAGGACACGTTGTTCATGTTGACCATGGAGTCGATGGTCAACAGGAGGTAGCCACTGGGGATACAGATGAAGTAGAGGAGGCCGTAGATGACCAGATGGAACTCCTTTGGGGTGGAGCGCTGCTGTGATGGTGTTCATCAGCACCATGCCTATGATGAACAGGCCGCTGGGATTCCAAATGGTCTGCTCTTCAACCATAGCACCTGAGATGAACATAGATACTACAGTTAACATCATTACAGAGAAAGCAACATTTACATTTGTAGCCTACAAAAGTTCAATTTTTTTTGTATTTAATGAATGTTCTAGTTTGATATCGCCCACTAGGTTGACCGGGCAGTCAGTCTGTAAGTCAGGTTTGTAGCCTTGCTGTTCTACATTATGTGGGGGGCGGCGTTGGTGTAGGCGTCGGACGCAGCGTTGTACTCCACCCTCCAGCCCTGCTGCGGCAGGAGAGTGCACAGCCAGCGGTCTTCACCTGCGACGCAGCAGAGAGCGGTGCTGTAGACGAGACTACTACCAGAGGTGTGTGTGTCTGTGTTCTTGTTGACTAGGAACAATTGGTTTACCTTGATCCTACTGTAGGTAGCGGCCGGCCTCTGTGGCCTTGGTGGTGTATCCCTTCATCACGTTGTCGTCCATGAGGGCTGAGGCCCCCGATCAGACTGAAGCAACCAAAACACGTGCTCTGCAGTGGGCCCACCGCATACTCAAACTTCTGATACCATACCATAGGACCTGGGGCAATATAACAGAATGAGGACCTCAGTAGATATCTGTATAATGTATATTATACCTTCACTGAGTAGATATCTATCTCCATATCACTGAGTAGATATCTATATCCATATCACTGAGTAGATATCTATATCCATATCACTGAGTAGATATCTATCTCCATATCACTGAGTAGATATATCTATATCCATATCACTGAGTAGATATCTATATCCATATCACTGAGTAGATATCTATATCCATATCACTGAGTAGATATCTATATCCATATCACTGAGTAGATATCTATATCCATATCACTGAGTAGATATCTATATCCATATCACTGAGTAGATATCTATATCACTGAGTAGATATCTATATCCATATCACTGAGTAGATATCTATATCCATATCACTGAGTAGATATCTATATCCATATCACTGAGTAGATATCTATATCCATATCACTGAGTAGATATCTATATCCATATCACTGAGTAGATATCTATATCCATATCACTGAGTAGATATCTATATCCATATCACTGAGTAGATATCTATATCTATATCACTGAGTAGATATCTATATCCATATCACTGAGTATATATATATATCCATATCACTGAGTAGATATCTACAGTGGGGGAAAAAAGTATTTAGTCAGCCACCAATTGTGCAAGTTCTCCCACTTAAAAAGATGAGAGAGGCCTGTAATTTTCATCATAGGTACACGTCAACTATGACAGACAGAATGAGGAAAAAAAATCCAGAAAATCACATTGTAGGATTTTTAATGAATTTATTTGCAAATTATGGTGGAAAATAAGTATTTGGTCACCTACAAACAAGCAAGATTTCTGGCTCTCACAGACCTGTAACTTGTTCTTTAAGAGGCTCCTCTGTCCTCCACTCGTTACCTGTATTAATGGCACCTGTTTTAACTTGTTATCCGTATAAATAGGGCGGCAGGTAGCTTAGTGGTTAAGAGCGTTGTGCCAGTAACCGAAAGGTCGCTGGTTCTAATCCCCGAGCCGACTAGGTGAAAAATCTGTCGATGTGCCTTTGAGCAAGGCACTTAACCCTAATTGCTCCTGTAAGTCGCTCTGGATAAGAGCGTCTGCTAAATGACTAAAATGTAAATGTAAATAAAAGACACCTGTCCACAACCTCAAACAGTCACACTCCAAACTCCACTATGGCCAAGACCAAAGAGCTGTCAAAGGACACCAGAAACAAAATTGTAGACCTGCACCAGGCTGGGAAGACTGAATCTGCAATAGGTAAGCAGCTTGGTTTGAAGAAATCAACTGTGGGAGCAATTATTAGGAAATGGAAGACATACAAGACCACTGATAATCTCCCTCGATCTGGGGCTCCACGCAAGATCTCACCCCGTGGGGTCAAAATGATCACAAGAACGGTGAGCAAAAATCCCAGAACCACACGGGGGGGACCTAGTGAATGACCTGCAAAGAGCTGGGACCAAAGTAACAAAGCCTACCATCAGTAACACACTACGCCGCCAGGGACTCAAATCCTGCAGTGCAAGACGTGTCCCCCTGCTTAAGCCAGTACATGTCCAGGCCCGTCTGAAGTTTGCTAGAGTGCATTTGGATGATCCAGAAGAGGATTGGGAGAATGCCATATGGTCAGATGAAACCAAAATATAACTTTTTGGTAAAAACTCAACTCGTCGTGTTTGGAGGACAAAGAATGCTGAGTTGCATCCAAAGAACACCATACCTACTGTGAAGCATGGGGGTGGAAACATCATGCTTTGGGGCTGTTGTTCTGCAAAGGGACCAGGACGACTGATCCGTGTAAAGGAAAGAATGAATGGGGCCATGTATCGTGAGATTTTGAGTGAAAACCTCCTTCCATCAGCAAGGGCATTGAAGATGAAATGTGGCTGGGTCTTTCAGCATGACAATGATCCCAAACACACCGCCCGGGCAACAAAGGAGTGGCTTTGTAAGCATTTCAAGGTCCTGGAGTGGCCTAGCCAGTCTCCAGATCTCAACCCCATAGAAAATCTTTGGAGGGAGTTGAAAGTCTGTGTTGCCCAGCGACAGCCCCAAAACATCACTGCTCTAGAGGAGATCTGCATGGAGGAATGGGCCAAAATACCAGCAACAGTGTGTGAAAACCTTGTGAAGACTTACAGAAAACGTTTGACCTGTGTCATTGCCAACAAAGGGTATATAACAAAGTATTGAGAAACTTTTGTTATTGACCAAATACTTATTTTCCACCATAATTTGCAAATAAATTCATTAAAAATCCTACAATGTGATTTTCTGGATTTTTTTTTCTCATTTTGTCTGTCATAGTTGACGTGTACCTATGATGGAAATTACAGGCCTCTCCCATATTTTTAAGTGGGAGAACTTGCACAATTGGTGGCTGACTAAATACTTTTTTCCCCCACTGTATATCTATATCACTGAGTAGATATCTATATCCATATCACTGAGTAGATATCTGTATGATGTATATTATACCTTCACTGTGCATATAGTGTACACACACAATATTGTTTTAGTGCATTTAGTGAAACAAGCAGGTACCGTTGCGCGCTAACTTAAACTGAAATAGTCTTGGTTGGTGCGTAACTCCAATAAACAATCAAATCCATAAAATGAGCTGGGTACATTTTTCATTTGTAGCTGTCTATTAGAGATGAAAACGTATCCCTAACGATGATTGTTGGAGCCAATTTGGGTGTATTTAATATTGTGGTAATATTTGGCCAATTACACTCACGACCACTAGGGGCAGATACATGGTGGTGGTGATCACACATCAGGTTATTTATTTATTTTATTTATTTCACCTTTATTTAACCAGGTAAGCCAGTTGAGAACAAGTTCTCATTTACAACTGCGACCTGGCCAAGATAAAGCAAAGCAGTGCGATAAAAACAACAACAACACAGAGTTACATATGGGGTAAAACAAAAACATACAGTCAATAACACAATAGAAAATAGAAAATCTATATACAGTGTGTGCAAATGTAGTAAGTTATGGAGGTAAGGCAATAAATAGGCCATAGTGCAAAATAATTACAATTTAGTATTAACACTGGAGTGATAGATGTGCAGAAGATGATGTGCAAATAGAGATACTGGGGTGCAAATGAGCAAAATAAATAACAAAAATAAATAACAATATGGGGATGAGGTAGTTGGGTGAGCTAATTACAGATGGGCTGTGTACAGGTGCAGTGATCGGTAAGCTGCTCTGACAACTGATGCTTAAAGTTAGTGAGGGAGTTAAGTGTCTCCAGCTTCAGAGATTTTAGTAGTTCGTTCCAGTCATTTGCAGCAGAGAACTGGAAGGAATGGCGGCCAAAGGATGTGTTGGCTTTGGGGATGACCAGTGAAATATACCTGCTGGAACGCATACTACGGGTGGGTGTTGCTATGGTGACCAATGAGCTAAGATAAGGCGGGGATTTGCCTAGCAGTGATTTATAGATGACCTGGAGCCAGTGGGTTTGGCGACGAATATGTAGTGAGGGCCAGCCAACGAGAGCGTACAGGTCACAATGGTGGGTAGTATATGGGGCTTTGGTGACAAAACGGATGGCACTGTGATAGACTATATTCAATTTGCTGAGTTGAGTGTTGGAACCTATTTTGGAAATGACATCGCAAGGATCGGTAGGATAGTCAGTTTTACGAGGGCATGTTTGGCAGCATGAGTGAAGGAGGCTTTGTTGTGAAACAGGAAGCCAATTCTAGATTTAACTTTGGATTGGAGATGCTTAATGTGAGTCTGGAAGGAGAGTTTACGGTCTAACCAGACACCTAGGTATTCTACGTCAGACCCGCCGAGAGTAGTGATTCTAGTCGGGCGGGCGGGTGCAAGCAGCGTTCGATTGAAGAGCATGCATTTAGTTTTACTAGCGTTTAAGAGCAGTTGGAGGCCACAGAAGGAGTGTTGTATGGCATTGAAGCTCGTTTGGAGGTTTGTTAACACAGTGTCCAATGAAGGGCCAGATGTATACAAAATGGTGTCGTCAGCGTAGAGGTGGGATTCGAAGTGGTCGGTGATCTGTTTGTTAACTTGGCCTTCAAATACTTTCGAAAGGCAGGGTAGGATGGATATAGGTCTGTAACAGTTTGGATCTAGAGTGTCACCCCCTTTGAAGAGGGGGATGACCGCGGCAGCTTTCCAATCTCTGGGGATCTCAGACGATACGAAAGAGAGGTTGAACAGGCTAGTAATAGGGGTTGCGACAATTTCGGCGGCTAATTTTAGAAAGAAAGGGTCCAGATTGTCTAGCCCAGCTGATTTGTAGGGGTACATATTTTGCAGCTCTTTCAGGACATCAGCGATCTGAATTTGGGTGAAGGAGAAGCGGGGGGGGCATGGGCAAGTTGCAGCGGAGGGTGCTGAGCTGGTGGCCGGGGTAGGGGTAGCCAGGTGGAAAGCATGGCCAGCCGTAGCAAAATGCTTATTGAAATTCTCGATTATCGTAGATTTATCGGTTACGACAGTGTTTCCTAGCCTCAGTGCAGTGGGTAGCTGGGAGGAGGTGCTTTTATTCTCCATGGACTATACAGTGTCCCAAAACTTTTTGGAGTTAGTGCTACAGGATGCAGATTTCTGTTTGAAAAAGCTAGCCTTTGCTTTCCTAACTGATTGTGTATATTGGTTCCTGACTTCCCTGAAAAGTTGCATATCGCGGGGGCTGTTCGATGCTAATGCAGTACGCCACAGGATGTTTTTGTGCTGGTCAAGGGCAGTCAAGTCTGAGGTGAACCAGGGGCTATATCTGTTCTTAGTTCTGAATTTTTTGAATGGGGCATGCTTATTTAAGATGGAGAGGAAAGCACTTTTAAAGAACATCCAGGCATCCTCTACTGACAGAATGAGGTCAATATCCATCCAGGATACCCGTGCCAGGTCAATTAGAAAGGCTTTAGGGAGCGTTTGACAGTGATGAGGGGTGGTCGTTTGACCGCGGACCCATTACGGACGCAGGCAATGAGGCAGTGATCGCTGAGATCCTGGTTGAAGACAGCGGAGGTGTATTTAGAGGGTAAATTAGTCCGAATGATATCTATGAGGGTGCCCATGTATACGGATTTAGGGTTGTACCTGGTAGGTTCCTTGATAATTTGTGTGAGATTGAGGGCATCTAGTTTAGATTGTAGGACGGACGGGGTGTTAAGCATATCCCAGTTTAGGTCACCAAGCAGTAGGAACTCTGAGGATAGATGGGGGCAATCAATTCACATATGGTGTCCAGGGCACAACTGGGGGCTGAGGGGGGTCTGTAGCAAGCGGCAACAGTGAGAGACTTATTTCTGGAAAGGTGGATTTTTAGAAGTAGAAGCTCAAACTGTTTGGGCACAGACCTGGATAGTATGATAGAGCTCTGCAGGCTCTCTCTACAGTAGATTGCAACTCCGCCCCCTTTGGCAGTTCTATCTAGACGGAAAATGTTGTAGTTCGGGACATTTCTGAATTTTTGGTGGCCTTCCTAAGCCAGGATTCAGACACTGCTAGAACATCAGGGTTGGCAGAGTGTGCTAACGCAGTGAATAACTCAAACTTGGGGAGGAGGCTTCTGATGTTAACATGCAAGAAACCAAGGCTTTTACGGTTACAGAAGTCAACAAATGATAGCGCCTGGGGGGTAGGAGTGATACTGGGGGCTACAGGGCCTGGGTTAACCTCTACATCACCAGAAGAACAGAGGAGGAATAGAATAAGGATACGGCTAAAGGCTTTAAGAACTGGTCTTCTAGTGCGTTGGGTACAGAGAAGAGGGGCAGATTTCCGGGCGTTGTAGAATAGTTTCAGGACATTATGTACAGACAAGGATATGGAAGGATATGAGTACAGTGGAGGTACACCTAAGCATTGGGTAACTATGAAAGAGATAGCATCACTGGAGGTACCAATTGAGCCGGTCTCCGCGTGTATGGGGGGTGGGACAAAGAAGCTATCTGAGGCAGGTTGAGCGGTTCTGGGGGATCTACAGTGAAATAGTTCAATAACAACTAACCTAAACAGCAATAGGCTAGGCATATTGACATGGGGGAGAGGCATAACGCAATCACAGGTGTTAATCGAGAGGGCTAAGACAACAACTGGTAATGGCGACGAAAGTTTGGGCTGAGGCTAAACAGATAAACAGGATGGGGTACCGTGTAAAGGAACAGTCCAGCGGGCATCAGATGTGTAGCTGAGTGATCATAAGGTCCAGTGAACAGCAATAGGTGAGTCCGGGAGCAGTTCGTAGGCTGCTACAGCACAGGCGAGCAGGAGGCACAGCTGTTGATTGCGCGTGCTAGCGGGCCGGGGCTAGCAGATGGATCTTCGTGGTCGTCGCAACGGGAAGCCTGTTGAAACCACATCAGACGATTGCGTCGACAGACCAGTCGTGATGGATCAGCGGGGCTCCGTGTCGACACTAGGAGGTCCCGTCCGGTTGACAGAGAGGTGGATAGCCGGGAGATGGACCTGGCTCGAGGCTAGCTCAAGGCTAACTGGTGCTAGCTTTAGGACAAGTAGTGATTAGTGGTGATTAGCCAACAACAACAATCCATTCGTTTGCAGCTAGCTAGTTGTGAGGATCCGGTGTTAAGGTCTAGTGATTCAGTGATTCCGGCAGAAAATCCTAAATGCTCAGGGTCGATAGCACGCTGTGCAGACTGGCCGATAATTGTCCAGGCTAGAGCTGGCTGGTAGGTAGTGCAGGCCACGGACAGTGGTGAAGACCGCTAACGGTGGCTAATGGCAATAGCTAATAGCAAGTAGCTAGTTAGCTGGCTAGTTTTAGCTGTGGGTTCTTGATAAAAGGTATGAAGAAATAATAGAATCCGTTCCACATTGGGTGAGGCGGGTTGCAGGAAAGTATATTTAGTTAAAGGATGGAAAGTGAGATAGAGAAATATATACGAAAAAAGACAAAACAACAAAAAAACGGGCTATTTACACAACATAACACACGACCGCACTGCTACGCCATCTTGGAATCAAGGTGATCTATAAACCACAGGAGGTTGGTGCCACCTTAATTGGGGAGGACGGGCTCGTGGTAATGGCTGGAGCGGAATGGGCTCGTGGTAATGGCTGGAGCGGAATGGGCTCGTGGTAATGGCTGGAGCATAATGGGCTCTTGGTAATGGCTGGAGCGGAATGGGCTCTTGGTAATGGCTGGAGCATAATGGGCTCGTGGTAATGGCTGGAGCGGAATGGGCTCGTGGTAATGGCTGGAGCATAATGGGCTCGTGGTAATGGCTGGAGCGGAATGGGCTCGTGGTAATGGCTGGAGCGGAATAGGTGGAACACACTGATTTAAACACACAGGTGTTTGAATGTTTTGTGTGTGTGTGGATGGTGGGAGAGCTCACCGTTCTTACCGCAATCAAACCAAAGCAAACAAATTCAAGAAAACGCAAGAAACGTCAAACAAGACACAAAGGATTGCTACAGTCAACTCTATTAGGTACACCCCCTATATACTGTAATATACACTCACGGGACAGTTTATTAGGTACACCACCTATATACTGAAATATACACTCACCGGACAGTTTATTAGGTACACCCCCTATATACTGTAATATACACTCACCGGACAGTTTATTAGGTACACCCCCTATATACTGTAATATACACTCACCGGACAGTTTATTAGGTACACCACCTATATACTGAAATATACACTCACCGGACAGTTTATTAGGTACACCCCCTATATACTGAAATATACACTCACCGGACAGTTTATTAGGTACACCCCCTATATACTGTAATATACACTCACCGGACAGTTTATTAGGTACACCACCTCCTTTATACTGATATATATAACAATAATACAACAACAATTTATCCAAGTAGGGATTCTAGACATAGAAGGAATCATTATATTGTTTGTCATGTTGACCTTCATCTTCTCCTTCGGCTCTGTCTCATCTTCACCCTCCTCTGACCTCTTGAAATACTTCCTGGTGAGTCGCCAGCCGAGAATGTCGTACAAGTACACGACCTGCCAAAACAGTGAATGAGCTGAATAAATATATTGCTTTGTGTGTAATAAAACGTCATCATCCGTCTTCAATTCATGTCCATCATATTTAGATGAATTCATAGCTTTGTGAATGTGTACTATCGAAGGTGTATAGGGTTATGCCTTTCACACACGCATTGTAAACGATATTGACAGCATTGTCTCACCTGAGACCATCTCTTCTTGTGGCGGATCAGTAGCTCGTCCTTAAAGTGCACCATCAGCAGGTTGTCATGAGGGAGGGTGTACTCCAGTCGACCTCCGTAAAGGGGTGTGCAGGATCCTCTGGCACGGGAGGGGTGGGCTCTCTCTGAAGACGCATGAATCCTCCTTATTGAAAATACTGAGGTTGAAAGGATGAAATTAGGGAAAGTTGACACATTATTCTCACCCGTACTGTTCTGCGTGTCTGCAGTGTACACTGAGTTCGCAGTGCTGGGATTGAATTACATATTAGCACACTGAGAACCCCAACTGTAGGAACCAACCTCACTGCTTTGAAGCATGCAGGGATTTTTTCATAACACCAGAATGCCCTTTGGCCTCAGTTCAGCACCTGTATGCTATCAGAGGTGATGTGCATTCCCTGATGTGACCATTTACCTTGATGACAATGTCATAGAAAGTCCCATTAGTCTTTTATGCTTACTTTGAACTAAAGACAATAACGTTTTACCCTTATTTATTTATTTTTAACATGTTTTTTTCTGCTGGGACTACTTTGTTTTTTAAATAATTTATTTGCCATCATTCCAGTTCTCCTCCAGACACTTCTTCAGGCACTGTCCTGAAACACACTCTACCGAAACACACTCTACCGAAACACACTCTTCCGAAACACACTCTTCCGAAACACACTCTTCCGAAACACACTCTTCCGAAACACACTCTTCCGAAACACACTCTTCCGAAACACATATTCACAGTTAACTTGTTACAGATGGTGGAGAATGTGGGCAGAGCATCCCCTGGTGGCTTTCATGGGAATATGTGGATGCTTTGTGGGGGGGGGGGACATTTTCTTGTTAATGTCTAATTTTTTCTAGTATATCTATGTTATGACATCATACAATGTGTATTCATTTCTTTACAGATTATACATTACATAAAGTATATGTGCTGTTAATTCTGTGCACATTGGATCATCATTTGTGAGGATTTGTTGCACAGCTTACTTGTAAACCTCTCGGATAACCTCCACCAAGGTCCTCTGCGTATTCGTTCACACGGCGTTCTTTACCACCGTTCACGTCTTTGAAAGCATCATCAAAGTAAATGTGGGACTCGAAGCTCACATCATTGGTGGGGTTATTCCTTGGCCTGTATTTGTCCAGCCTGATAAAGAAACAGACGTATTGATTTGCATGAAATTAAATGAATTCTAGCTGCTAATTCTGTCAATTCTGTGAAAACGTCATTTTAATAATTTCATCATAGTTCTCATGCCACGTTGTCGCACACAGGTATACTGTGTCTGGGTCAGCTTGCCTGTCGCTGGAGGAAATGTTAGAATCTAAATTTTGCAAAAACTCTTCATAAAGACAACTCTTCACTCTCTGTCACACCCACACACACATACATAAACAACCCTCAGACCCACCAAAGAATCCTCAATAAACTTACAATTTTTACTTCCTCTGAATCTGGTGGACCAACGCGTCAAACTTGGCCTTCGTTAGCAAATAGAAAGAACAGGAGAATCTCCCGGCGCATAGGCATTGGCTTAATCTACCAACCAATCATCTTCCTCCTAACCCTCCACCCGTACGTGTCTTCCATACGTTGTTGTTTTTATCGCACTGCTTTGCTTTATCTTGGCCAGGTCGCAGTTGTAAATGAGAACTTGTTCTCAACTGGCCTACCTGGTTAAATAAAGGTGAAATAAAATAAATAAATTAAAAAACTGCTATGATTAAGCAATAAGGCCCAAGGGGGTATGGTATGTGGCCAATATACCAAGGCTAAGGGCTGTTCTTAAGCATGACGCAACGCAAGTGCCTGGACACAGCTGTTAGCCGTGGTATATTGGCCATATACCACAAACCCTCGAGGTGCCTTATTGCTATTATAAACTGGTTACCAACGTAATTAGAACAGTCAAACGTAATGTTTTGTCATTCCTGTGGTATATGGTCGGATATATTGTACCACGGCTTTTAGCCTATCAGCATTCAGGTCTCAAACCAGGTTTATTATTGTAAATAAATCCCCTTTGCGCATGTGTATACCTATAGATAAATCCGACAGGAGAGTTTGAGTGATGAAAGTTGGACAGAGGATCTCGAAATCTCTGAGCAAGAAACACTTGATGACCATAAAAAAAAAAAGAATGTTTCTGGCAATTGTGCTGTTATTATGTGCCAGATGTTAAGACTACAGACCGTTATAAATGGCCCATTTGCAAGACTGGCTTGTCATTTCAATAGACACCAGCTACAGACAAAAATCTGGGTTTATGATTGTAATTCAATTTTGCTTAGATAAAGACAGTTAGCCTTTAGCTCCTAATAGGCCTGCATCTAATTTCAGATGGTCTACAGTAAACTAGACAAGATGTAGGCTACATGTAAACTGAACGATTTAGCAGTTTGCTTAGTTCAAATTAACAGACTAATTTATTCAACATGAATAGCGAGGCGATTTCGCAAATAGGAACTGCTTGTGTTTCCCAATAGGCTACTGAGGATAAACCATTTGCCGAATAAAACATTTATTTTGGGATTTTACCCTCCTGCAACCTCACTCCGTCCAAATCACCCGCTACACTTACAGAAGTGAACTGGCAAAAGAGTTGAGTCCTCATTCAAAGGCAAGGTCAGTGTGAATACAAAATAACTTGAGTTATTTTGCTTTGAGTTCACTTTAAAGAGGACTGAAATCTTCTATTTTAAAGTGGACTATATGTGAAAACATTTCCTACACATCCTCACTTCCCTGCAGCATCTAATCCTAATTTTCAATCAAAATGATGTTAACCTGGCTCTATCTAAATTCCCACTGCTCACCTAGACAAGTTAGCAGATCTGCCCTTGATACATCTACATCACCTTGGGGAACAATTATAAATATACGTCCTTTATAGAACACATGGTGCTTACCCACACAACTGTCTGCTTTGATGGTTTCTCTGAGTCTCTGAAGATGATTTTCCACAGGCTTTTGATGAGGAGCAGAACACTCGGTCCAGTCACTGCACAGCTGACACTGAGGAAGGCTGATGGCTTTTGATCCGCTGGGATTGTCTAGGTGAGTCAGCATCACTATGAGGTGCCTTTGGTGTCCTCATCAGACTCACTCAGTCATCATGAAAATGTAGCAGAATAATGAAAGTCTGAGGTCTTATTATAAGTGGCCAAACATTTGCACACATATCAGTAGAATGATACGTCTCTAAAAAAAGTGTTTCCTTCATTTTATTAAATGTTTTTCATTGGATGTATGTGATTTTGGCATGTCCCACACACTGCTCTGCTAACTACAGTGTGTGTAATAAGTGGTTAAATGATACTAAATCCATTTTTTTTTTTACATGGTTTTACTGTCCACAATAAGTTATTTGATAAAACAAGTAATTTTGATCATGTATATTGTATTTTCATAATCATATTGAACATTTTGCATGTGTCCCTGAAATTGCTGTCCACCCTGTCATTATGGGGTAACTGCCCCTTTAAGAAACCCACTGATGTTTTCAGTGACATCACTACGAGCATTTTGTCTTTCTTCAATGAAGGCTGAAGCAGTGTCTAGTTGCAGAGTAAGTATTTACACTTATGTTTCATAATTTTCATCATATTATGTGTGTAGTTGGATGTTGTCAAGCTTAACATGTCCACTCTGTCATAGTGAAATATCAATTGATAGAAAAACCTATCAGAACTTTGAAATATATTTGTAAAACAGTACACAGTCAGCTTGCTAACTGTAGTATGTTGCTAAGTGAAGGTCCACCATGTGCTCATTAAATGCTAACATTAGCCAAAAATGTCCACCCTGTCATTGTCCACCCTGTCAGCAAGCCTTCCATGATAGGGTGGACATGGTTCATGACAGGAAGGACATGTGCATAGTTTAGGCCACATACTGATAATGTTACACATATTACAACAGCTATTACACACATTTTATAACAGTACATGCTATACATAGTAAGAATGGACAATATGGACAATTTTTTTGGCGATATCGGTATCAGCAAACCTAGTTTGATAATGCAAGCCTAGTTTTCCGGGACTGCCAATTAAAGTGTGTAAGGGAACATTTTGAATCGTCTTTTTCAAGGAATGAGATCAAAAGGAGCTGAGATAGCAAGGAGATATCGGGAACGTCGTGATGCTGACCCAGACAGAAGAATAAAGTACCTTGAGAAAGAAAGGGTCAAATGGAAAAAAGACAGAGACTGGAAAGAAGAAGGGTGTCAATGAGCTCAGTGAGAGAGAGAAGAGGGCAAAAAGAAAGAAATGGAGAGAGGCAAAAAGTCAAGCCAGAGCCAGAAACAGGGCCAGTGCTTTGCTACAGTCAGAGACACCACCCAACCAGAGCCAGAAACAGGGCCAGTGCTTTGCTACAGTCAGAGACACCACCCAACCAGAGCCAGAAACAGGGCCAGTGCTTTGCTACAGTCAGAGACACCACCCAACCAGAGCCAGAAACAGGGCCAGTGCTTTGCTACAGTCAGAGACACCACCCACAACAGGGCCAGTGCTTTGCTACAGTCAGAGACACCACCCAACTCCCCTGCTGAAACTCCTGAAAATCAGCATGAGCCAGGGCCCTCCAGGTTAGATCATTGGAAGTTTAGCTGATGAGACTTATTAGAAAGTTTAGATTTATTTGAAGGACAATTATCAACTGTTTATGTCCCCATAAAATGACATATTGATAACTAACTTGCTAAAAAAAATCCTTACAAATATTTTGTGTTTCAGGCAACGGCGTCAAGGGGAAAGCATTCGAAGGAGTTCGAAGAGAAAACTGAAAAAACAGATCGAAATATTAGAGGCACAGCTCACAAAAGAGAAAAGTAAAACTGAGAAATATAAGAAGAGGTACTATCGGGCCAAGAAAGAAAGTGCGTCCAAATCACCACGTACAAAAGTCAATGCTTTGTTGGCACATCAAAAAGTGAATTCACCCATCAAAAGAGCTCTTCTTTTCCATACATCCCTGATTGAAGATATTAGAAGAAAATATGAACATGCAAAAACAAACCGAGAGAAGCAGCTGATAGCAAAAGTGGTCAGTGGAAACATTCTTAAGAAGTATAAGCTCCAAAAGCATGCCCAGACTGCTTTTGGCTACTCTAAGAAGAGAGCAAAGTATCCTGTGGATCTGACCTACCGTGGGAGGAGGTGCTTCAGTCGAAATGAGATTAGGAAGAACGTTACATCATTTTTTCTTCGAGATGATGTTAGTCGAATGACAACTGGCCGCAAACAAATAGTCACACGGCTGAAGAAAAAAATGCTAAAGAGGTTGCTTACTGATACAATGAAGAACTTGCATAGGAGGTTTCTCTCTGAGCACATTGGCCAAATGTCATACACCTCCTTTTGCCGTCTCAGACCCTTTTGGGTGGTAACCCCTTCTTCCTCTGACCGTGACACATGTCTCTGCAAAAAACATGAGAACTTGCAATTCATTGCCAATGCCTTGCAGAACCAAGGGTTACTGTCCTCAAGAAATATTGAGGAAATGTCTGAAGCAACCATGTATGACCCGAAAGCCAAGGTCTGTGCTTATGGTGAGTGCAGTGAATGCCTCCTAACTTGTCACCCGATGCTGACAACCCCTGGGGAAGAGAACATTCGTTTATCTCAGTGGATGACAGAGAAGATCAAGAAGGATGAGAAGGTGTCAACAATAACAGTGAAAAGGGAGATAACAACAACAGAGCATGAGCTTAACACAGATTTCCAGGAGAGGCTTCTCCATTTTAGGAGCCATGTCTTCAACATTAAATGGCAGTTTGATGCCTACAGGGAGCTCAGGAGGAGTCTGAAGCACAATGAGTCCCTCTTGCATATAGATTTTAGCGAAAATTACTCATGTAAGTACAGCGAAGAAATACAATCTGTGCATTTTGGAGGCTCACACAAGCAGGCCAGTCTGCACACTGGAGTGCTCTACACCACTGGTGAACAAGCGCCACACACCTTCTGCTCCATATCACCCTCCAGAAGACACGACCCTGTGGCCATCTGGGCCCACCTTGATCCAGTTCTGAAGGTAGTGAGAGAACGACACCCTCAAGTCAGCACACTTCATTTTTTCAGCGATGGGCCTGCAACGCAGTATCGACAAAAGGGAAATTTCTTCTACCTCTCAACGGAACCCTACAAGTATGGCTTCAAATAAATAACGTGGAATTTCTTTGAGGCTAATCATGGGAAGGGGGCACCAGATGGTGTGGGTGGGGCCCTCAAGAGGTCAGCAGACCGGATTGTAGCCCATGGAGGAGACATTCCTGATGCCCAGAGCTTGTATAACAAGCTGAAAAGCCTGGACACATCTGTTGAGCTGTTCTTCATCCCAGAGAGGGATATTGAATCAAAGCCTGAGGTACCTGCAATAGCTGCCATAAAAGGCACTATGAGAATCCACCAAGCTATCAGTCTGACACCCGGCCAAATGAAATACAGAGACATTTCATGTCTGTGTAAAAGGGAGGAAGGTGTTTTGGACTGCCTCTGCTTTAACCTTCAAGAGGTCACTCTAGCTAATGTTCCTGTTTCATCTGACAAGTCTCCAGCATGTGGAAAGACACCAGATAATCCTAGGAGACCAGAAATGATTGAGGTAAAGCACATTGGAGAGTGGTGCGTCGTTAATTATGACAATGAAGCATACCCAGGTATCATCATGGATGCAGAAGGGCACAGTGTGAAAGTTAAGTGTATGCAACGCCAAGTTCAAATGGCCAAGTCTTCGGGACGACATCTGTTGGTACCATGACTGGCAGGTACTTTGCCTAATACCAGAACCACAGGCTCTGAACAAGCGCTCTGTACAGATTGAAGTGTCTGCATGGAAGTATGTGGAACAGCAACTGCAGAACTGAGCCATGTCTCTGCAGAAAGGGAGAGACTGTTTGGAGATGCGTCCAAGTGATCTTTCTGTAATATTCTGTTTTTTCAAATCAACTGTTCTCCACTTAAAAAACATTTTTCTTCTTGTTCTACAGTTGAATGTTTGACTTTCACTGTGCAGAATGATGTACAGAGTTTAACGCTAGAAGGCCACATTAATGTCTCATTTTGGGCATCTTTATTCAGTGGCTGCATGCAGGTAGAGTGGATCAAAAACAGTCTGTTCAACTTGTAATTTCCCCCTACCTGGGAAAAGGCATTTTTTACATCATTTTCTTGCATTGTTCCTTGCATTTATGAGGCCATTCAATGACATTTCACAACGTGTCCACCCTGTCATGCCCAGTGTCCACCCTGTCATGTCACTGTCCACCCTGTTATTTTCATGTTCTATGAAAATAAACAAATTATTTTCACAAGTTAGCAAAATCTTTTGTGTGATTCCTTTATAAACAAATGAGGGCCAAATAGTATTGTTTGAAAGTTTGACCAGATATATTTTTTGTTAGATTTTATTTAGAAAAGAAAGTGCAACTCTCGCAGATTTTATAGAGAAACAAATAGTTTGCCATAATTTCATTATTATCCAAATACTTTTCCCATAAACTAAAATATATTGTTGAGAAAGTGACTAAATAGTTTTCTGAAAATGTACGTTTTATAATCACTATGTAATTACAATGTATTTATTCTGCTTTGAAATTGTCCATGACAGGGTGGACATATTTTGCTGTTTGCATGTAAATTGTCTGCTTGCAGTTAATTTATAAAAAGTGTGGGAGCTTGACCAATATGCATTTCTAACAGCATAACATATACTTAATACAATGAATATGAAGTTCAATGGAAAATCTCAGCTTTTTGGGGGGGAAATGGGGAAGTCTCAAAGGCACCTTATGGTGATATTGACCCAGGTGGCATTACTTGACAGTGTTATCAGGAGCAGAACGGATCCCTGCAAAATAGTACTTGATTTTTATGACTTAAATTAGTTGTTTAAAAAAATTGCTTGTACAGAGATAGTGAATACAGAGCTTTGTTATCTGACAAGATTGTCTGTGAAGCAGGGTCCCCTTGCAAAGAGACATGGTCTCAATGGGACTTCCCTGCTTAAATAAAGGTTCAATAAAATATATTTACTTGAAGGTACCCTTTAACGGGGCTTGTAAAAGCTTTAAAAGTAATTTATAGACAGTTATTATTGTCACACCCTGGCTCTGGGACTCATTATGTTGAGCCAGGGTGTGTTCATTTCTATGTGTTGTATTCTATGTTTGCCTGAGTGACTCCCAATCAGAGGCAACGAGTGTCAGCTGTTGGCTGGTTGTCTCTGATTGGGAGCCATATTTAAACTGTATGTTTTCCCTTTGTGGTTGTGGGTTTTTGTTCCGTGTTCGGTCATTGATACCGTGGACGTCACGAGTCGTTTCTTGTTTTGTTTCGTGCTTTAACTAATTAAAGTCATGTTTGTTCATCACGCTGCGCCTTGGTCTACTCCTTACCCTGACGATCGTGACAATTATTCAGTTGAAGGCGCAGTCTGCAGTTGCTAGATACAAACGTTTGCCTTTTCAATTAATTATATACACAGTATCCATTTATTCTTGAAGAATATAACTTATAGATGCCTCGTGAGCTTAGTTCAACTGTCGTACCCCATCAGAACCCAAAATAGAAGCTAGTTTTTTACTCCTTTGTTTTTTAAACAATGTAACTGTAAACAAACACTCAAAACATGGTTAAAACTATCATTTTTAAATCATGGAGTCAGTCCTTGCATCCATAGCTCTGTCCATGAACTTGAGAGTGGTTACATTTCTCCAGCCCCATCTCTCAGTTGTTTACCAAATCAGTGGTGGGGTTCCTGCTTTCTTATTGTTCAAACTGCAGAGTGCCTTTTTTTAATATGTAGTTTATTAATAATTCATGAAAAGTAACGCTTTAATTCAGCAGCACATAAAGCTCACTCTTTACAAGCCCCAAACGACAATTACACGATTGATCTGTGATCTGTTTATGAGTTATAACTGTTTATCAATGATTTATAAACTACATATTAGGTATTAACTCTAGCTGTTCATAAACTACTTATAAACCCTTTACAATCCTTTTCAATCCTTAAAGAGTACCTAAATGTGAAAAGTTGCCAGTAGTTTCATGGTTGCACATTTTGAAAAAGACACCTGAAGAGAAAAATGTAATCTTTCCTCAAATCTTACCTTGCCAAATATGGCTAGGACAAATACAAAAAGAGACACAATAAAGATGGCCAGCCATTGCAGAAGTTTCTCTAATGTTCGGGATGTCTGTTCATCCTGGATCACAGGGACCTCTCTACACATGTCCCAAGATCTCCTAAAAGGATTAGAGAAAAGCGAATCTTGAAAATGCACTGTGGTGATGGAATAATTAATTAAGTGAAAATTAAGCCTACTCAAACGTAATAATTTATTAATAATAATAATATGCCATTTAGCAGACGCTTTTATCCAAAGCGACTTACAGTCATGTGTGCATTGATTTTTTAGGTATGGGTGGTACCGGGGATCGAACCCACTACCCTGGCGTTACAAGCAAAGATTTACATGCAAAGTTAAAGCAGTAATTTAGCAGACTTAAACAATGCTAAGTATGCTTTATAAAAAAATTACCTGAGGGTTTGCTTTCCATCCATATTCATCTCATCTATATTTGTGCTGTTTGCATGCATACGGTATGATCCTACTGTCTCCCATTTATAGTGCAGTCTGGGTGTGGGTGGAAAATAGCTTAACATAACATGACAACGTGAGGGTGAAGGAGGTATAATTCTGAGTTCCTGGAAGATGGGAATTTTCAATTGTGAAGTCGTAAATACCAGTTGGATGTAATCACGTGCTTTGACTTACTATGTACAGTGAGGGAAAAAAGTATTTGATCCCCTGCTGATTTTGTACGTTTGTCCACTGACAAAGAAATGATCAGTCTATAATTTTAATGGTAGGTTTATTTGAACAGTGAGAGACAGAATAACAACAACAAAATCCAGCAAAACGCATGTCAAAAATGTTATAAATTGATTTGCATTTTAATGAGGGAAATAAGTATTTGACCCCCTCTCAATCAGAAAGATTTCTGGCTCCCAGGTGTCTTTTATACAGGTAACGAGCTGAGATTAGGAGCACACTCTTAAAGGGAGTGCTCCTAATCTCAGCTTTTTACCTGTATAAAAGACACCTGTCCACAGAAGCAATCAATCAGATTCCAAACTCTCCACTATGGCCAAGACCAAAGAGTTCTCCAAGGATGTCAGGGACAAGATTGTAGACCTACACAAGGCTGGAATGGGCCACAAGACCATCGCCAAGCAGCTTGGTGAGAAGGTGACAACAGTTGGTGCGATTATTCGCAAATGGAAGAAACACAAAATAACTGTCAATCTCCGTCGGCCTGGGGCTCCATGCAAGATCTCACCTCGTGGAGTTGCAATGATCATGAGAACGGTGAGGAGTCAGCCCAGAACTGCACGGGAGGATCTTGTCAATGATCTCAAGACAGCTGGGACCATAGTCACCAAGAAAACAATTGGTAACACACTACGCCGTGAAGGACTGAAATCCTGCAGCGCCCGCAAGGTCCCCCTGCTCAAGAAAGCACATATACAGGGCCGTCTGAAGTTTGCCAATGAACATCTGAATGATTCAGAGGAGAACTGGGTGAAAGTGTTGTGGTCAGATGAGACCAAAATCGAGCTCTTTGGCATCAACTCAACTCGCCGTGTTTGGAGGAGGAGGAATGCTGCCTATGACCCCAAGAACACCATCCCCACCGTCAAACATGGAGGTGGAAACATTATGCTTTGGGGGTGTTTTTTCTGCTAAGGGGACAGGACAACTTCACCGCATCAAAGGGACGATGGACGGGGCCATGTACCGTCAAATCTTGGGTGAGAACCTCCTTCCCTCAGCCAGGGCATTGAAAATGGGTTGTGGATGGGTATTCCAGCATGACAATGACCCAAAACACACGGCCAAGGCAACAAAGGAGTGGCTCAAGAAGAAGCACATTAAGGTCCTGGAGTGGCCTAGCCAGTCTCCAGACCTTAATCCCATAGAAAATCTGTGGAGGGAGCTGAATGTTCGAGTTGCCAAACGTCAGGCTGGAAACCTTAATGACTTGGAGAAGATCTGCAAAGAGGAGTGGAACAAAATCCCTCCTGAGATGTGTGCAAACCTGGTGGCCAACCACAAGAAACGTATGACCTCTGTGATTGCCAACAAGGGTTTTGCCACCAAGTACTAAGTCATGTTTTGCAGAGCGGTCAAATACTTATTTCCCTCATTAAAATGCAAATCAATTTATAACATTTTTGACATGCGTTTTTCAGGATTTTGTTGTTGTTATTCTGTCTCTCACTGTTCAAATAAACCTACCATTAAAATTATAGACTGATCATGTCTTTGTCAGTGGGCAAACGTACAAAATCAGCAGGGGATCAAATACTTTTTTCCCTCACTGTAAATGTAAACAAATAAGATTGATGAGCTTAGTTCGAGAGTCTCTTATCAGAGAGACTTGAAAAGCTGCAATATTATATGCCTCTATGTACGTAGAACTCGGGTGTCGGGGGAGGTGCATCTGCGACAGACGAAATTCGGACACTGATGTGGTTTTCCAACAGCAAGGCTTAGTGTAGCATGGCAGTGTTGCCGTTGTTCATAAAAGTTTTCTTTAATAAACATTTCTCCAACCCCCATATCACACACTCACAAATTAAAATATATGTGAGTATACTGTACAATTGATTGGTGAACGAGAGAGACTCAAATATCATATTCATTTTGATGAAGTCGGTGAAGAACAACTGCAGAAACTTGCAGTCGATTGCAGTCAAAACTTCATGACCTTTGATCACATGATTTTTGTAAAGTTCATGCTGTCGAAATGTAGGTGCAAGTCGGAAAATGTGTATCCCATGATGCAACACACTTTGAAAGGCGGTGACCATCGAAAAAAAAAAAATCTGCTCGAACGTGCCCAATGACTGCCCCCTGGCATTGAGGATTTCATATTCAAGGCCAACCGCGGTACTGCAGGCATTGTTTACAGAAATCAGGATCTCTCATTATAGTCAATGGGAGTATGGCGATCTAAGTGGTCAATATTCGTGGATATAAAAAAATATAAAATCAAAACACAATCTTGGTACCATTACTTGCTTCTATTTCACCAGATGTATGTCTTTGAACCGATTACGTTAATATCACACACACAGGGTCCCGGATGAATTTGCCATCACGAAAGGGGTCCCGGCCCCAACAACCTTTAGAACCCCTGCAGTAGAGTACATTATAGTAAAGTAGGGTACAATATAGTACATTATACAGTACATTATACAGTACTATGCTCTACTGTACTGTACTATTATTTTATTTATTCTACTGTGCTCTACTGTATTGTATTGTACTGTCTACTGTATTGTACTGTCTACTGTGTTGTACTGTGCTCTACTGTATTGTACTGTGCTCTACTGTATTGTACTGTCTACTGTATTGTACTGTACTCTTCTGTATTGTACTGTGCTCTACTGTATTGTACTGTGCTCTACTGTATTATACTGTGCTCTACTGTACTGTACTGTATTGTACTGTGCTCTACTGTATTGTACTGTATTGTACTGTGCTCTACTGTATTGTACTCTGCTCTACTGTGCCCTACTGTATTGTACTGTGCTCTACTGTATTGTACTGTATTGTACTGTGCTCTACTGTATTGTATTATATTGTGCTCTACTGTATTATACTGTGCTCTACTGTACTGTATTGTACTGTACTCTACTGTATTGTACTGTGCTCTACTGTATTGTACTGTGCTCTACTGTATTGTACTGTACTCTACTGTATTGTACTGTGCTCTACTGTATTGTACTGTGCTCTACTGTATTGTACTGTGCTCTACTGTATTGTACTGTATTGTACTGTGCTCTACTGTATTGTACTGTGCTCTACTGTATTGTACTGTATTGTACTGTGCTCTACTGTATTGTATTGTGCTCTACTGTATTGTACTGTATTGTATTGTGCTCTACTGTATTGTACTGTGCTCTACTGTATTGTATTGTGCTCTACTGTATTGTACTGTGCTCTACTGTATTGTATTGTGCTCTACTGTATTGTATTGTGCTCTACTGTATTGTACTGTGCTCTACTGTATTGTACTGTGCTCTACTTTACTGTACTGTACTGTACTCTACTGTATTGTATTGTGCTCTACTGTATTGTACTGTGCTCTACTGTATTGTACTGTGCTCTACTTTACTGTACTGTACTGTACTCTACTGTATTGCACTGTGCTCTACTGTATTGCACTGTGCTCTACTGTGCTGTACTGTATTGTACTGTCTACTGTATTGTACTGTGCTCCAATGTGTTGTACTGTGCTCTACTGTGCTGTACTGTATTGTACTGTGCTCTACTGTATTGCATTGTGCTCTACTGTGCTGTACTGTATTGTACTGTGCTCTACTGTATTGTACTGTGCTCTACTGTATTGTATTGTACTGTGCTCTACTCTACTGTATTGTATTGTACTCTACTGTATTGTACTGTGCTCTAATGTGTTGTACTGTGCTCTACTGTATTGCACTGTGCTCTACTGTATTGCACTGTGCTCTACTGTACTGTATTGTACTGTCTACTGTATTGTACTGTGCTCTAATGTGTTGTACTGTGCTCTACTGTGCTCTACTGTATTGCACTGTGCTCTACTGTGCTGTACTGTATTGTACTGTGCTCTACTGTATTGTACTGTGCTCTACTGTATTGTATTGTACTGTGCTCTACTGTATTGTACTGTGCTCTACTATATTGTACTGTGCTCTACTGTATTGTACTGTGCTCTACTGTATTGTACTGTGCTCTACTGTGTTGTATTGTATTGTACTGTGCTCTACTGTATTGTACTGTGCTCTACTGTGCGCTACTGTATTGTACTGTGCTCTACTGTATTGTACTGTGCTCTACTGTATTGTACTGTGCTCTACTGTGCTCTACTGTATTGTACTGTGCTCTACTGTATTGTATTGTACTGTGCTCTACTGTATTGTACTGTGCTCTACTGTACTGTGTTGTATTGTACTGTGCTCTACTGTACTGTGCTCTACTGTATTGTACTGTGCTCTACTGTATTGTATTGTACTGTGCTCTACTGTATTGTACTGTGCTCTACTGTATTGTATTGTACTGTGCTCTACTGTATTGTACTGTGCTCTACTGTACTGTGTTGTATTGTACTGTGCTCTACTGTACTGTGCTCTACTGTATTGTACTGTGCTCTACTGTGCTGTACTGTATTGTACTGTGCTCTACTGTATTGTACTGTGCTCTACTGTATTGTATTGTACTGTGCTCTACTGTATTGTACTGTGCTCTACTGTATTGTACTGTGCTCTACTGTATTGTTCTGTGCTCTACTGTATTGTACTGTGCTCTACTGTGTTGTATTGTATTGTACTGTGCTCTACTGTATTGTACTGTGCTCTACTGTATTGTACTGTGCTCTACTGTATTGTAATTGTACTGTGCTCTACTGTATTGTACTGTGCTCTACTGTGCTCTACTGTATTGTACTGTGCTCTACTGTATTGTACTGTGCTCTACTGTATTGTACTGTGCTCTACTGTACTGTGTTGTATTGTACTGTGCTCTACTGTACTGTGCTCTACTGTATTGTACTGTGCTCTACTGTATTGTATTGTACTGTGCTCTACTGTATTGTACTGTGCTCTACTGTATTGTACTGTGCTCTACTGTATTGTATTGTACTGTGCTCTACTGTATTGTACTGTGCTCTACTGTACTGTGTTGTATTGTACTGTGCTCTACTGTACTGTGCTCTACTGTATTGTACTGTGCTCTACTGTATTGTACTGTGCTCTACTGTATTGTACTGTGCTCTACTGTACTGTGTTGTATTGTACTGTGCTCTACTGTACTGTGCTCTACTGTATTGTACTGTGCTCTACTGTATTGTATTGTACTGTGCTCTACTGTATTGTACTGTGCTCTACTGTATTGTACTGTGCTCTACTGTACTGTGTTGTATTGTACTGTGCTCTACTGTATTGTACTGTGCTCTACTGTATTGTACTGTGCTCTACTGTATTGTACTGTGCTCTACTGTATTGTACTGTGCTCTACTGTACTGTGTTGTATTGTACTGTGCTCTACTGTACTGTGTTCTACTGTATTGTACTGTGCTCTACTGTATTGTATTGTACTGTGCTCTACTGTATTGTACTGTGCTCTACTGTATTGTACTGTGCTCTACTGTATTGTATTGTACTGTGCTCTACTGTATTGTACTGTGCTCTACTGTATTGTATTGTACTGTGCTCTACTGTATTGTACTGTGTTCTACTGTATTGTACTGTGCTCTACTGTATTGTATTGTACTGTGCTCTACTGTATTGTAATGTGCTCTACTGTATTGTACTGTGCTCTACTGTACTGTGTTGTATTGTACTGTGCTCTACTGTATTGCACTGTGCTCTACTGTATTGTACTGTGCTCTACTGTACTGTGTTGTATTGTACTGTGCTCTACTGTACTGTGCTCTACTGTATTGTACTGTGCTCTACTGTATTGTATTGTACTGTGCTCTACTGTATTGTACTGTGCTCTACTGTATTGTACTGTGCTCTACTGTATTGTATTGTACTGTGCTCTACTGTATTGTACTGTGCTCTACTGTACTGTGTTGTATTGTACTGTGCTCTACTGTACTGTGCTCTACTGTATTGTACTGTGCTCTACTGTATTGTACTGTGCTCTACTGTATTGTACTGTGCTCTACTGTACTGTGTTGTATTGTACTGTGCTCTACTGTACTGTGCTCTACTGTATTGTACTGTGCTCTACTGTATTGTATTGTACTGTGCTCTACTGTATTGTACTGTGCTCTACTGTATTGTACTGTGCTCTACTGTACTGTGTTGTATTGTACTGTGCTCTACTGTATTGTACTGTGCTCTACTGTATTGTACTGTGCTCTACTGTATTGTACTGTGCTCTACTGTATTGTATTGTACTGTGCTCTACTGTATTGTACTGTGCTCTACTGTATTGTATTGTACTGTGCTCTACTGTATTGTACTGTGTTCTACTGTATTGTACTGTGCTCTACTGTATTGTATTGTACTGTGCTCTACTGTATTGTAATGTGCTCTACTGTATTGTACTGTGCTCTACTGTACTGTGTTGTATTGTACTGTGCTCTACTGTATTGCACTGTGCTCTACTGTATTGTACTGTGCTCTACTGTACTGTGTTGTATTGTACTGTGCTCTACTGTACTGTGCTCTACTGTATTGTACTGTGCTCTACTGTATTGTATTGTACTGTGCTCTACTGTATTGTACTGTGCTCTACTGTATTGTACTGTGCTCTACTGTATTGTATTGTACTGTGCTCTACTGTATTGTACTGTGCTCTACTGTATTGTACTGTGCTCTACTGTATTGTACTGTGCTCTACTGTATTGTACTGTGCTCTACTGTATTGTACTGTGCTCTACTGTATTGTATTGTACTGTGCTCTACTGTATTGTACTGTGCTCTACTGTATTGTATTGTACTGTGCTCTACTGTATTGTATTGTACTGTGCTCTACTGTATTGTACTGTGCTCTACTGTATTGTACTGTGCTCTACTGTATTGTACTGTGCTCTACTGTACTGTGCCCACCCATGGGGCGGCGCACAATTGGCCCAGCGTCGTCCAGGGTAGGGGAGGGAATTGCTGGCAGGGATGTAGCTCAGGTGGTAGAGCATGGCGTTTGCAACTCCAGGGTTGTGGGTTCAATTCCCACGGGGGGTATGATTTTTTTTTTTTACTAATACTAATTGTAAGTCGCTCTGGATAAGAGCGTCTGATAAATGTAATGTGCTCTACTGTATTGTACTGTATTGTAATATGCCGTACTGTATTGTACTGTATTGTAATATGCCCTACTGTATTGTACTGTATTGTACTGTATTGTAATATGCCCTACTGTATTGTACTGTATTGTACTGTATTGTACTGTATTGTGCTCTACTGTATTGTACTCTCCAAACCTGTGAAACATACAGTGGGGAAAAAAAGTATTTAGTCAGCCACCAATTGTGCAAGTTCTCCCACTTAAAAAGATGAGAGAGGCCTGTAATTTTCATCATAGGTACATGTCAACTATGACAGACAAATTGAGAAAAAAAAAATCAGAAAATCACATTGTAGGATTTTTAATGAATTTATTTACAAATTATGGTGGAAAGTAAGTATTTGGTCAATAACAAAAGTTTCTCAATACTTTGTTATATACCCTTTGTTGGCAATGACACAGGTCAAACGTTTTCAAAAATCCAGAAAATCACATTGTAGGATTTTTAATGAATTTATTTACAAATTATGGTGGAAAATAAGTATTTGGTCACCTACAAACAAGAAAGATTTCTGGCTCTCACAGACCTGTAACTTCTTCTTTAAGAGGCTCCTCTGTCCTCCACTCGTTACCTGTATTAATGGCACCTGTTTGAACTTGTTATCAGTATAAAAGACACCTGTCCACAACCTCAAACAGTCACATTCCAAACTCCACTATGGCCAAGACCAAAGAGCTGTCAAAGGACACCAGAAACAAAATTGTAGACCTGCACCAGGCTGGGAAGACTGAATCTGCAATAAGTAAGTAGCTTGGTTTGAAGAAATCAACTGTGGGAGCAATTATTAGGAAATGGAAGACATACAAGACCACTGATAATCTCCCTCGATCTGGGGCTCCACGCAAGATCTCACCCCGTGGGGTCAAAATGATCACAAGAACGGTGAGCAAAAATCCCAGAACCACACGGGGGGACCTAGTGAATGACCTGTAGAGAGCTGGGACCAAAGTAACAAAGCCTACCATCAGTAACACACTACGCCGCCAGGGACTCAAATCCTGCAGTGCAAGACGTGTCCCCCTGCTTAAGCCAGTACATGTCCAGGCCCGTCTGAAGTTTGCTAGAGTGCATTTGGATGATCCAGAAGAGGATTGGGAGAATGTCATATGATCAGATGAAACCAAAATATAACTTTTTGGTAAAAACTCAACTCGTCGTGTTTGGAGGACAAATAATGCGGAGTTGCATCCAAAGAATACCATACCTACTGTGAAGCATGGGGGTGGAAACATCATGCTTTGGGGCTGTTTTTCTGCAAAGGGACCAGGACAACTGATCCGTGTAAAGGAAAGAATGAATGGGGCCATGTATCGTGAGATTTTGAGTGAAAACCTCCTTCCATCAGCAAGGGCATTGAAGATGAAACGTGGCTGGGTCTTTCAGCATGACAATGATCCCAAACACACCGCCCGGGCAACGAAGGAGTGGCTTCGTAAGAAGCATTTCAAGGTCCTGGAGTGGCCTAGCCAGTCTCCAGATCTCAACCCCATAGAAAATCTTTGGAGGGAGTTGAAAGTCTGTGTTGCCCAGCGACAGCCCCAAAACATCACTGCTCTAGAGGAGATCTGCATGGAGGAATGGGCCAAAATACCAGCAACAGTGTGTGAAAATCTTGTGAAGACTTACAGAAAACGTTTGACCTGTGTCATTGCCAACAAAGGGTATATAACAAAGTATTGAGAAACTTTTGTTATTGACCAAATACTTACTTTCCACCATAATTTGCAAATAAATTCATTACAAATCATACAATGTGATTTTCTGGACTTTTCTTTCTCAAAAAAAATTTTCAAAGTTGAATGTGTACCTATGATGAAAATTACAGGCCTCTCTCATCTTTTTAAGTGGGAGAACTTGCACAATTGGTGGCTGACTAAATACTTTTTTCCCCCACTGTATATTGTGATCACTACATCCTGTGGATTTGGATACTGCTTTAAAGCTAATTTCTGCAGCATTAGTAAAGATGTGATCAATACATGTTGATGATTTCATTCCTGTGCTGTTTGTAAATACCCTGGTAGGTTGACTGATAACCTGAACCAGGTTGCAGGCACTGGTTACAGTTTGAAGTTTTTTCTTGATTGGGCAGCTTGATGAGAGCCAGTCAATATACTTCTCTGTTGATATCACATACACTATCAAGCATTTCACACACATTATTCAGATACTGACTGTTAGCACTTGGTGGTCTATAGTAGCTTCCCACAAGAATGGGTTTTAGGTGAGGCAGATGAACCTGTAGCCATATTACTTCAACAGTATTTAACATGAGATCGTCTCTAAGCTTTACAGGAATGTGGTTCTGAATATAGACGGCAACACCGCCCCCGTTGGCATTGTCTTTTCTGTAGATGTTGTAGCCATGTATTGCTACCCCTGTATCATCAAAGGGATTATCTAAGTGAATTTCAGAGATAGTCAGAATATGAATTTGTTACAAGCAAGTTATTGACTTCATGTACCTTGTTTCTCAGGCTGCATGTGTTAATATGGGCTATTTTTTAGCACTTTTTCTGGGTTGCTTGATTGTTTTTAATACTTTATAATAATAATAATAATATGCCATTTAGCAGACGCTTTTATCCAAAGCGACTTACAGTCATGCGTGCATACATTATTATTTTTTTGTGTATGGGTGGTCCCGGGGATCGAACCCACTACCTTAGCGTTACAAGCGCCGTGCTCTACCAGCTGAGCTACAGAGGACCACACTTTACTGGGAAGCTGATCAGAAGTAGATTTGCTTATGTTATTTATATTGGAGCTGATCGTGCAGTGTGAGCTGCACACAGTGGTCTTCCTAATAGGGCACACCACCTCAGTGCTAACAGTGGAACTCTGGTTCATAGGCTCATGATAATAATATAATAATAATAATAATAATAATATGCCATTTAGCAGACGCTTTTATCCAAAGCGACTTACAGTCATGTGTGCACAATTTCCCACTCTCCCACGCCGAGGAACAGCCCGAAGCCGCAGGGCTCACCTGTGACCGTAGGTCGGGATTTTTGACCTGGACACCTGAACAACACAGCAGCCTTTCGTCATGTTTTGTTATTTCTGTATAACTAAAAATCGACTACAAAGTTGGCTCTTTTACACTGGGGGGGTCCGATGGGAATTAATATTTGTTTTCCCCAATTTGTGGGCGTGGTCGAGGGGACTTCCTCATTATTACGTGAATATCGACTTGGACTACGGCCCGTAACGTGAATGGGAAAAAGTGGGGAGGGAGGACCGCCCTTCTCAAATCCAACAGTCATCTGTGCCAGTCGGTCATGTTGTCAACAAGGCAGCATCGTACAGAAACATACAACCTTTTCCATAAAATAAATGTTTGAATTTTCAAACTAGTTTCCATTGGGAAGGGAGATAAAGCGTTTATTAAAATCCGTTTTGCATGTGAAAACACAGAATCCTACTCATCGTGCTAATTACATCAATTTTGCTTTGAGCCGACTTCTCCGTGCGCCCGGGGAGGCAGCCCGGTTTCAAAATGAATGCAAGCAAAACACGCCTACCCGGGCGCCATGGCCAGATGAATCAAACCCTCAATCCCCTGAGGGATTGGACAAATATCCACTTTGTTAGATCAGATTTGTTTGAATGTGTGCCAACCCAGCGTCCCTTCATCCCCACCGTCTGCATTTCATTGACTTCTTTACCACATCTATCCCCATTTACCTCCCAGATCTCTATTGAAATCCCTACACGAGCATCTGGAGTATTTATATGATGTGCCACTACTTTCCATAACAGTACAAACACACGCCTCGTTACTGTTTGTCAACACCTTTTCATAGGTCATATTGCACAGTTTTGCACGTATAACTCCATCGAGAATGACTGTAAGGACATCCATAATATTGTCCCGGTGGATGAGCGGGAGACACAGAGGAACTCTGTCGTGATGGAAAAGGAGGCCTTTTAATAGGACTTTTGACCAGCTCCGCTTGGAGGTCAAGTTGAAGGAGATCTGCACTGAGGCACGTATGCAGATTTCAGCCCTGTCTAGGTGTATGTAGGCTCTATATTGACAGCACTGCACAATGTTTTATCTTTACCTACATGCTGACATGTTCACTGTTCTCAAAGTGTGTTTTTTGAGTTTGAACGTGATATTCCAATCTGTATGGTCCTCCTTCCATTACACACACAGTGAAAGGTAAGTAGAAGGACTGGTGTTCGTCATACCCTGGTCATGTGGTAGAAGGACTGGTGTTCTTCATTCCCTGGTCATGTGGTAGAAGGACTGGTGTTCGTCATACCCTGGTCATGTGGTAGAAGGACTGGTGTTCGTCATACCCTGGTCATGTGGTAGAAGGACTGGTGTTCTTCATTCCCTGGTCATGTGGTAGAAGGACTGGTGTTCGTCATTCCCTGGTCATGTGGTAGAAGGACTGGTGTTCTTCATTCCCTGGTCATGTGGTAGAAGGACTGGTGTTCGTCATTCCCTGGTCATGTGGTAGAAGGACTGGTGTTCGTCATTCCCTGGTCATGTGGTAGAAGGACTGGTGTTCGTCATACCCTGGTCATGTGGTAGAAGGACTGGTGTTCTTCATTCCCTGGTCATGTGGTAGAAGGACTGGTGTTCTTCATTCCCTGGTCATGTGGTAGAAGGACTGGTGTTCTTCATTCCCTGGTCATGTGGTAGAAGGACTGGTGTTCTTCATTCCCTGGTCATGTGGTAGAAGGACTGGTGTTCGTCATTCCCTGGTCATGTGGTAGAAGGACTGGTGTTCGTCATACCCTGGTCATGTGGTAGAAGGACTGGTGTTCGTCATACCTTGGTCATGTGGTAGAAGGACTGGTGTTCGTCATACCCTGGTCATGTGGTAGAAGGACTGGTGTTCTTCATTCCCTGGTCATGTGGTAGAAGGACTGGTGTTCTTCATACCCTGGTCATGTGGTAGAAGGACTGGTGTTCGTCATACCCTGGTCATGTGGTAGAAGGACTGGTGTTCGTCATACCCTGGTCATGTGGTAGAAGGACTGGTGTTCTTCATTCCCTGGTCATGTGGTAGAAGGACTGGTGTTCTTCATACCCTGGTCATGTGGTAGAAGGACTGGTGTTCGTCATACCCTGGTCATGTGGTAGAAGGACTGGTGTTCGTCATACCCTGGTCATGTGGTAGAAGGACTGGTGTTCTTCATTCCCTGGTCATGTGGTAGAAGGACTGGTGTTCTTCATTCCCTGGTCATGTGGTAGAAGGACTGGTGTTCTTCATTCCCTGGTCATGTGGTAGAAGGACTGGTGTTCTTCATACCCTGGTCATGTGGTAGAAGGACTGGTGTTCTTAATTCCCTGGTCATGTGGTAGAAGGACTGGTATTCTTCATTTCCTGGTCATGTGGCAGAAGGACTGGTGTTCTTCATTCCCTGGTCATGTGGTAGAAGGACTGGTATTCTTCATTTCCTGGTCATGTGGCATCTGGTCAAGAAACTACATGCATTGAGTGTAACTACAGATTACATGTGCTCTAATGATAATAACAATAGTTGACATTGGTCCATAAACACAGAAGTGCATTTGAAATGTGTTAGTTTTGACCTATCCCAAATCCCGGAGAGCTTGCGAAAGGAAACCCTGGAGCAATTGGGGATTACGTGCCTTGCTGAAGGACACAACAACCTTTTCTAAATCGCAGTCTCTGGTATTTCAACCAGCAACCTTTTGGGTATTGGCCCATCTAACCTTGAACCTACCACTGCCTTTCTTCAGTGACAGTAATACAGGCTAATATGTTCAGTAGTAAGATTGGTAAACATGCATATGGTACACAAACAGCATTAGCAACTCAGTCAATAACACTGATTGTTCTGTGGTCTCCGGAAGCATCACTGATTTTGTCCAAGCCTACATTCAGAGATTACACCAATACAATGTAAATGAGATGACTGTATTTGTATTTATTAAGGATCCCCATTAGTTCCTGCCAAGGCAGCAGTTACTCTTCCTGGGGTTTATTATGGAGCCCCATTAGTTCCTGCCAAGGCAGCAGCTACTCTTCCTGGGGTTTATTATGGATCCCCATTAGTTCCTGCCAAGGCAGCAGCTACTCTTCCTGGGGTTTATTATGGATCCCCATTAGTTCCTGCCAAGGCAGCAGCTACTCTTCCTGGGGTCCAGCAACATTAAGGCAGTTATATACACTTTAAAATATTACATGACATCACATTTCACAACACATTAAGTGTGTTCCCTCAGGCCACTACTCCACTATCACATATCATTCAATACAAAATCCATGTGTACGTGTGTATAGAGTGTGTGTTATTAATGTCTATGTGTGTCTGTGCCTGTGTGTGTCCAGAATAGTCTGTTCTGGACTTGGGGACTGTGAAGAGACCTCTGGTGGCATGTCTTATGGGGTATGCGTGGGTGTCCGAGCTGTGTGCTAGTGGTTTAAGTACATAGCGGGTGAGGGCTCAGAAGCCAACTGCTCAGACGAGCTCCAGCTAGCCGTTTTTTTTTTACAGAATGGCTGCGAGACAGAGAGAGAGACTTATGAGGTACTCCCGGGTAAGGCCCTTGCTTCCGGTACCACTGAAGCCCACAGCCTTGAAGATGATGTCACCATCCAGGCCAATGTTACAGCATGTAGTGGTCTGACAGGGAGATGACAATAAATACATGATGTACCTTTCATCACCAAAGCCACGTTAGCATTTACTGCACGTTTTGCTGAACAATTCAACCCTTTAGTGTCATTGATATATGGAAATTCGCATACAAATATCCAGTTCATAAGCATTGACCGTAATACCTCTAGGGCAGAGGTAGGCAACCCTGGTTCTGGAGTGCTGCAGGCACTTCCTGTTTTTTATTTAACCGACCTGGAAGACCAAGGTGTGTTGAATTTAGGCAATCACTGAACTGATCAATTAGCTCAGTTGGTCAGAGCTGCGTTCAGTACATAGAAACGTAATAGAACGTTCAAATGAACAGAAATGGTGCTGTACTGAACAACCAGTTGAAAAACAGGGTTGTGGGTTCAAAATGCACTGCTGCCCTTTAAATACTTCACTCACTGCTTGAAGCCATACCCCGGCACACCAACAGAAGGGAGCAAACGTATCTCAAAGTCTGTTCAAGAATGTACAAGAACGTTTTGGGAAAAAACGTGTCATTCAGTACATCCCCTTCCGCAACGTAGAAAATGTTCAAGTGAACTAGTGATGAGAATCCGAGGCTTTCACCAAGTTGTGCCGAAAAATGGTCCATTACTCGAGGCTTTTAACACAATGCACATTAGTGACATCGGCTGGTCAGCAATGAAAAGCAGCGTTTGATGTTCATACAGAAGTTTTTTTTCCACAATATTCATCAGATCTCCGTGGCATGGTGGTTAGTCGCGGGTCTTAGTAGCCTACTGTCAGTTACTGTTACAGGTTCGCTGCTTCCCATTTTTGCTGTGAATCTCTTTTTATTGCTGTCAAAATCTGTGAATCTACTGCATTATTTAGAATAGAAACTTATATTTTACTAAATAAAACAACTAGTTTGAACAATGTGCAGAAAGTGTGTCACCATTTTTTCCCTAAATTATATCCCTTCACTGGGATTTGACCCGATTCCCTGTCATCTGGTCTCTGAGACCCCGACTCTTATCCGCTGAGCTACCGTTCAGGTGACTTTACATGAAAAAAATCCTAACTACATTGTAAGTACGGTGTCAAGTAGAGGTCGGTGTTTGAAAGCGACTTGGAATCGAAGAAAGCACCGGAACCACAGCGAAATCAGTGGGATCTCACATTTTGCAAAACACGGTTTGGAAAAACTACGTGATCAAACAAAGATTCAGATGTCATTGATCACGCGATAATGTTACTTTGAAACTAGCGTCGGTACATTTTGTCGGATCCGTAGTGCTCTGAAAACTGCATCGGAGCGCCGGTATCAATCGTCCCATCACTAAAGCGAACTGAACGCACCCCTGGTGAGGTGCCTAGTTGGAACGACATCCTGTGGCGCTCCAGGAACAGGGTCGCCCACCCCCTGCTCTAGAGTCCTGCGGCGCTCCAGGAACAGGGTCGCCCACCCCCTGCTCTAGGGTCCTGCGGCGCTCCAGGAACAGGGTCGCCCACCCCCTGCTCTAGAGTCCTGCGGCGCTCCAGGAACAGGGTCGCCCACCCCCTGCTCTAGAGTCCTGCGGCGCTCCAGGAACAGGGTCGCCCACCCCCTGCTCTAGGGTCCTGCGGCGCTCCAGGAACAGGGTCGCCCACCCCCTGCTCTAGGGTCCTGCGGCGCTCCAGGAACAGGGTCGCCCACCCCCTGCTCTAGAGTCCTGCGGCGCTCCAGGAACAGGGTCGCCACCCCCCTGCTCTAGGGTCCTGCGGCGCTCCAGGAACAGGGTCGCCACCCCCTGCTCTAGGGTCCTGTGGCGCTCCAGGAACAGGGTCGCCCACCCCCTACTCTAGGGTCCTGTGGCGCTCCAGGAACAGGGTCGCCCACCCCCTACTCTAGGGTCCTGTGGCGCTCCAGGAACAGGGTCGCCCACCCCCTGCTCTAGGGTCCTGCGGCGCTCCAGGAACAGGGTCGCCCACCCCCTGCTCTAGGGTCCTGCGGCGCTCCAGGAACACCTACCCCTGCTCTAGGGTCCTGCGGCGCTCCAGGAACAGGGTCGCCTACCCCTGCTCTAGGGTCCTGCGGCGCTCCAGGAACACCTACCCCTGCTCTAGGGTCCTGCGGCGCTCCAGGAACAGGGTCGCCTACCCCTGCTCTAGGGTCCTGCGGCGCTCCAGGAACAGGGTCGCCTACCCCTGCTCTAGGGTCCTGCGGCGCTCCAGGAACAGGGTCGCCCACCCCCTGCTCTAGGATCCTGCGGCGCTCCAGGAACAGGGTCGCCTACCCCCTGCTCTAGGGTCCTGCGGCGCTCCAGGAACAGGGTCGCCTACCCCCTGCTCTAGGGTTCTGCGGCGCTCCAGGAACAGGGTCGCCTACCCCCTGCTCTAGGGTCCTGCGGCGCTCCAGGAACAGGGTCGCCCACCCCCTGCTCTAGGGTCCTGTGGCGCTCCAGGAACAGGGTCGCCCACCCCCTGCTCTAGGGTCCTGTGGCGCTCCAGGAACAGGGTCGCCCACCCCCTGCTCTAGAGTCCTGCGGCGCTCCAGGAACAGGGTCGCCCACCCCCTGCTCTAGGGTCCTGCGGCGCTCCAGGAACAGGGTCGCCCCCCCCCTGCTCTAGGGTTCTGCGGCGCTCCAGGAACAGGGTCGCCTACCCCCTGCTCTAGGGTCCTGCGGCGCTCCAGGAACAGGGTCGCCCACCCCCTGCTCTAGGGTCCTGCGGCGCTCCAGGAACAGGGTCGCCCACCCCCTGCTCTAGGATTCTGCGGCGCTCCAGGAACAGGGTCGCCCACCCCCTGCTCTAGGGTCCTGCGGCGCTCCAGGAACAGGGTCGCCCACCCCCTGCTCTAGGGTCCTGCGGCGCTCCAGGAACAGGGTCGCCCACCCCTGCTCTAGGGTCCTGCGGCGCTCCAGGAACAGGGTCGCCCACCCCCTGCTCTAGAGTCCTGCGACGCTCCAGGAACAGGGTCGCCTACCCCCTGCTCTAGGGTCCTGCGGCGCTCCAGGAACAGGGTCGCCTACCCCTGCTCTAGGGTTCTGCGGCGCTCCAGGAACAGGGTCGCCTACCCCCTGCTCTAGGGTCCTGCGGCGCTCCAGGAACACCTACCCCTGCTCTAGGGTCCTGCGGCGCTCCAGGAACACCTACCCCTGCTCTAGGGTCCTGCGGCGCTCCAGGAACAGGGTCGCCCACCCCCTGCTCTAGGATTCTGCGGCGCTCCAGGAACAGGGTCGCCCACCCCCTGCTCTAGGGTCCTGCGGCGCTCCAGGAACAGGGTCGCCCACCCCCTGCTCTAGGGTCCTGCGGCGCTCCAGGAACAGGGTCGCCCACCCCCTGCTCTAGGATTCTGCGGCGCTCCAGGAACAGGGTCGCCCACCCCCTGCTCTAGAGTCCTGCGGCGCTCCAGGAACAGGGTCGCCCACCTCCTGCTCTAGAGTCCTGTGGTGAAACGACTGCTGTGCAAGGTATCAGGCAACAGCTTTCTTCCAGGGCCCGTATTCACAAATTGTCTCAGTGTAGGGACAGTGATCTAGGACATTATATAGCCTCCCCCCTTGTCAATGGAACTGTAACTCAGTGTGAAGGCAAAACTGATCCTAAAATCAGTACTCTTTGTGAATATGGGACCTGGCCTGTCAGCAATGCCACTCCACCTGAAATGCAACAACAAAAATATGAATAAGAATTTGCTTAGTCAGTCAGCAACTTCATAACTAGCTAATGAAACACTCATGTAAATGTGCACAAGCCTAATCAGCCAAATTATATGAAAACAAAGCCTATTTGCAGTGCAATCAGGAGGGGGATTTTTTTTTTTTTAAACCTACTTTCCGTCACCAATACATTAACAGACAGGGAAACAAAGTAGTTTGACAGAATAGTCAGTAACTAGCTAGTCTTTAAAATATAGCTACCAAATGTATAGCTAGTTGTTCTTTTCTAGAAACCTTACAGTCCACTTAGCTAGCTAGCTAAGGTGAACTCTGATGGTGGTAGTAAGCTAGCTTTCCCCCAGCAGTTGCACTGTCCAATTTACAGTAGCTTTTACAGTGAAAAAAATACCATGCTATTGTTTGAGGAGAGTGCACAACAACAAAAAACGTATCATGGCAACTGGTTTGATACATTATATTCACCTCTGAAGGTTAATAATGTACTTACATTCAGTAATCTTGCTCTGATTTGTCATCCTAAGGGTCCCAGAGATAACATGTAGCATAGTTTTGTTTGATAAAATCAATTTTTATATTCAAATGTAGGAACTGGGTTATACAGTTTGAACCCCTGCTGTCTCTGGCTCCACACCCACCCCGCCCGGCCATCTAGATGTGTGAAAGTTAGTGTATAAGCTAATGATCCATCATGTATGACATTCCTGGGAGTGTGTAAACTTACATTTTGTATTACCATATCATTTTTGTATGTTCTCTATAGTTATTAACTTGAAAATGTATAAATTGACCAATTCGGCACATTTGGCCAGACTTGATACAAAATAGTCCAGTATTGCAACGCTTCACTTGATCAATCTGAAACATTGCACACACACTGCTGACATCTAGTGGCCAAAATCTAAACTGCAACATTATATTATGGCCTTTCTCTTGCATTTCAAAGATCGAAAAAAAGAAAAAGCATGTTTTTTTGTTTGTATTATCTTTTACCAGATCTAATGTGTTATAATCTCCTACATTCATTTCACATTTCCACAAACTTCAAGGTGTTTCCTTTGAAACGGTATCAAGAATATGCATATCCTTGCTTCAGGTCCTGAGCTACAGGCAGTTAGATTTGGGTGTCATTTTAGGCAAAAACTGAAAAAAGGGGTCGATCCTTAAGAGGTTAATGGCATTTTTATCAACTTTATCGATCAGATGAATAGCTAGCAAATATATTCGTTCACTTAGTGTCCTTTGTAGCAGCTAGTTGTCGATGCATTCCACCACACGGAGAAGCAGGTACAGAGGCTGCGTCGTTTTCAGCAGCCGCCAGCACTGCCAGAGCCACCTATGTGAAGCTAGCCACAATAACGATCAGCCACAAGAGTGGAATTTGCGGTTTGCTTTCAAAATAAAAGTCCCGCATTGAAACCGATGCAAACGGATACAAATAGTGGAATCATTACATATTTCGACTAGATAATGCTTAACAAGTTTGGAATGTTATACAAATTCAACTAAAGACAATAATAATTAGTTAATTTGACAAAAACGGACAAATCAGTTGAAATCGCACTGTGGACATGTTAGACTTCATAATTGCATTGGGGGCACACTGTATGCAGTGTACAGCCATACCTATGGATCTTGGGTCCATGAAATGGGGTATCGACCTATTCGGTGACGCTGTCGGAACATAACTGTGAATAGTTTACACACATATTAACCTCCCGAGTGGCGCAGTGGTCTAAGGCACTGCATCGCAGTGCTAGCTGTGCCACTAGAGATCCTGGTTCGAATCCAGGCTCTGTTGTAGCCGGCCGCGACCGGGAGACCCATGGGGCGGCGAACAATTGGCCCAGGGTAGGGGAGGGAATGGCCGGCAGGGATGTAGCTCAGTTGGTAGAGCATGGCGTTTGCAACGTCAGGGTTGTGGGTTCGATTCCCACGTCGGGCCAGTATGAAAAAATAAAAATAATGTATGCATTCACTAACTGTAAGTCGCTCTGGATAAGAGCGTCTGCTAAATGACGTAAATGTATTAGCATCGTAGCTCTTAGACTGTGGGAAATCACCTCCCTGTTCAGCCTACTCTGCCCATTGAACATTCAGCCTTACCTTTGGATCTGGGCCTTGGGTCCATGACATGGGGTATCAGCCTACACAGTAACACCCACAGAACACGACTTTTGAAGAGTTTACATAAATATTAGCGTCGTAGCTCTTACCTCAGGACTTTTGACACCATTTCATGGACCCAAGATCCATAGGCAAGGCTGTGCAGTGTGTACAGAATGCCCCCAATGCAATTGTGAAGTCTAATACATCCACAGTGCAATATCAGCATTTTGTTTGTGAACTTAACTAGGTTATTGTCTTTTGTTGAATTTATTTAACATTCCAAACTTGTTTAGCATTATCTAGTGCAAATATGGCATGATTCCACTATTTGTATCTGTTTGCATCAGTTTCAATGCAGGACTTTTATTTTGAAGGCAAAACGCAAAGTTCAATATTGTGGCTAATCGTTATCGTGGTTAGCGTCACATCGGTGATGCATATCGCGCAATGCGCCATGACATTGATCAACCAATGGTGTGTTAGATACCACCCACATATTGTTTGATTCACACTCCCTCATTATCATATTGGAGGAAGAAATAAATCAATATATAAATAAATTAAACTCAGGTGCATCCTGTTTCCATTGATCATCCTTGAGATGTTTCTACAACTTGATTGAGTCCACCTGGGGTAAATTCAATTGATTGGACATGATTTGGAAAGGCACACACCTGTCTATATAAGATCCCACAGTTGACAGTGCATGTCAGAGCAAAAACTAAGCCATGAGTTCGAAGGAATTATCTATAGCACTGTGTCGAGGCACAGATCTGGGGAAGGGTACCAAAACATTACTGCAGAATTGAAGGTCCCCAAGAACACAGTGGCCTCTATCATTCTTAAATGGAATACATTTGGAACCACCAAGACTCTTCCTAGAGCTGGCTGCCCGGACAAACTGAGCAATCAGGGGAGAAGGGCCTTGGTCAGGGAGGTGACCAAGAACCCGATGGTTACTCTGACAGAGCTCCAGAGTTCCTCTGTGGAGATGGGAGAACCTTCCAGAAGGACAACCTTCTCTGCAGAACTCCACCAATCAGGCCTTTATGGTCGAGTGGCCAGATGGAAGCCCCTCCTCAGTAAAAGACAACATCACGCTTGGAGTTTGCCAAAAGGCACCTAAAAGACTCTCAGACCATGAGAAACAAGAATCTCTGGTCTGATGAAACCAAGATTGAACTCTTTGGCCTGAATGCCAAGCATCACGTCTGGAGGGAACCTGGCACCATCCCTACGGTGAAGCATGGTGGTAGCAGCATCATGCTGTGGGCATGTTTTTCAGTGGTAGGGACGGGGAGGCTAGTCAGGATCGAAGGGAAAGATTAATGGAGCGAAGTACAGAGAGATCCTTGATGAAAACCTGCTCCAGAGCGCTCAGGACCTCAGACTGGAGTGAAGGTTCACCTTCCAACAGGACAACGACCCTAAGCACACAGCCAAGACAACGCAGGAGAGGATTCGGGACAAGTCTCTGAATGTCCTTGAGTGGCCCAGCCAGAGCCCAGACTTGAACCCGATCGAACATCTCTGAAGACACCTGAAAATAGCTGTGTAGAAAGTACCCAGTAGTCATACTTGAGTAAAAGTATAAATACCTTAATAGAAAAGTCACCCAGTTAAAAACTACTTGAGTAAAAGTCAAAGTTTTTGGTTATAAATATACTAAAGTATCAAAAGTAAATGTAATTGCAAAAATATACTGAAGTATCAAAAGTCAAAGTAGAAATCATTTCAAATTCCTTATTACGCAAAGCAGACGGCACCATTTTCTTGTTTTTAACATTTTCGGATAGCCAGGGGCACAGCCCAACACTCAGACATAATTTACAAACGATCAATTTGTGTTTAGTGAGTCTGCCAGATCAGAGGCAGAAGGGATGACCATGTGTTGTCTTGATAAGTGTGTGAATTGGACCATTTTCCTGTCCTGCTAAGCATTCAAAATGTAACGAGTACTTTTGGGTGTCAGGGAAAATGTATGGAGTAAAAAGTACATTATTTTCTTTAGGAATATAGTGAAGTAAAAGTTGTCAAAAATATAAATAGTGAAGTACAGATACTCCAAAAAACAACTTAAGTAAAAATACTTTAAAGTAGTGCTTAAGTACTTTACACCACTGATCGAGGGAAAGATGAACGGAGCAAAGTACAGAGAGATCCTTGATGAAAACCTGCTCCAGAGCGCTCAGGACCTCAGACTGGGGCGAAGGTTCACCTTCCAACAGGACATCAACCCTAAGCACACAGCCAAGACAACACAGGAGTGGCTTCGGGACAAGTCTCTGTATGTCCTTGAGTGGCCCAGCCAGAGCCCGGACTTGAACCCGATTGAACATCTCTGGAGAGACCTGAAAATAGCTGTGCAGTGACGCTCCCCATCCAACCTGACAGAGCTTGAGAGAATCTGCAGAGAAGAATGGGAGAAACTCTCCAAATACAGGTGTGCCAAGCTTGTAGCGTCATACCCCAAAAGACTGTAATTGCTGCCAAAGGTGCTTCAACAAAGTACTGAGTAAAGGGTCTGAATACTTACGTAAATATGATATTTCAGTTTTTTTTTTTTATAAATGTGCAAACATGTCTAAAAACCTGTTTTTGCTTTGTCATTATGGGGTATTGTGTGTACAGTCGTGGTGAAAAGTTTTGAGAATGACACAAATATTAATTTTCACAAAGTCTGCTGCCTCAGTTTTTATGATGGCAATTTGCATATACTCCAGAATGTTATGAAGAGTGTTCAGATTAATTACAATGAATTGCAAAGTCCCTCTTTGCCATGAAAATGAACTTAATCCCCCAAAAACATTTTCACTGCATTTCAGCCCTGCCACAAAAGGACCAGCTGACATCATGTCAGTGATTCTCTTGTTAACACAGGTGAGAGTGTTGACGAGGACAAGGCTGGAGATCACTCTGTCATGTTGATTGAGTTAGAATAACAGACTGGAAGCTTTAAAAGGAGGGTGGTGCTTGAAATCATTGATCTTCCTCTGTTAACCATGGTTACCTGCAAGGAAACACGTGCCGTCATCATTGCTTTGCACAAAAAGGGCTTCACAGGCAAGGATATTGCTGCTAGTAAGATTGCACCTAAGTCAACCATTTATCGGATCATCAAGAACTTCAAGGAGAGAAGTTCAATTGTTGTGAAGAAGGCTTCAGGGCGCCCAAGAAAGTCCAGCAAGCGCCAGGACCGTCTCCTAAAGTTGATTCAGCTGCGGGATCAGGGCACCACCAGTGCAGAGCTTGCTCAGGAATGGCAGCAGGCAGGTGTGAGTGCATTTGTACGCACAGTGAAGCAAAGACTTTTGGAGGATGGCCTGGTGTCAAGAAGGGCAGCGAGGAAGCCACTTCTCTCCAGGAAAAACATCAGGGACAGACTGATATTCTGCAAAAGGTACAGGGATTGGACTGCTGAGGACTGGGGTAAAGTCATTTTCTCTGAAGAACCCCCTTTCCGATTGTTTGGGGCATCCGGATAAAATCTTGTCCGGAGAAGACAAGGTGAGCGCTACCATCAGTCCTGTGTCATGCCAACAGTAAAGCATCCTGAGACCATTCATGTGTGGGGTTGCTTCTCAGCTAAGGGAGTGGGCTCTCTCACAATTTTGCCTAAGAACACAGCCATGAATAAAGAATGGTACCAACACATCCTCCGAGAGCAACTTCTCCCAACCATCCAGGAACAGTTTGGTGACGAACAATGCCTTTTCCAGCATGATGAAGCACCTTGCCATAAGGCAAAAGTGATAACTAAGTGGCTCGGGGAACAAAACATCAACATTTTGGGTCCATGACCAGGAAACTCCCCAGACCTTAATCCCATTGAGAACTTGTGGTCAATCCTCAAGAGGCAGGTGGACAAACAAAAACCCACAAATTCTGACAAACTCCAAGCATTGATTATGCAAGAATGGGCTGCCATCAGTCAGGATGTGGCCCAGAAGTTAATTGACAGCATGCCAGGGCGGATTGCAGAGGTCTTGAAAAAGAAGGGTCAACACTGCAAATATTGACTCTTTGCATAAACTTAATGTAATTGTCAATAAAAGCCTTTGCCACTTATGGAATGCTTGTAATTATACTTCAGTATACCATAGTAACATCTGACAAAAATATCTAAAAACACTGAAGCAGCAAACTTTGTGAAGACCAATACTTGTGTCATTCTCAAAACTTCTGACCACGACTGTAGATTGATGAGGGGGAAAAAAAACAATTTAATCAATTTGAGAATAAGGTTGTAACGTAACAAACGTATCTGCACACAATACCCCATAATGACAAAGTGAAAACATGTTGTTAAATTTTTTTTTTTTAAATCATAATTTACATAAGTATTCACACCTCTGAGTCAATACATGTTAGAATCACCTTTGGCAGCGATTACAGCTGTCAGTCTTTCTGGGTACGTCTCTAAGAGCTTTGCACACCTGGATTGTACAATATTTGCACATTATACTTAAAAAAATAATTCAAGCTTTGTCAAGTTGGTTGTTGATCATTGCGGAACAGCCATTTTCAAGTCTTGCCATATTTCTTCACGTCGATTTAAGTCAAAACTGTAACTTGGCCACTCAGGAACATTCCATGTCGTCTTGTTAAGCAACTCCAGTGCATATTTGGCCTTGTGTTTTAAATGATTGTCCTGCTGAAAGGTGAATTTGTCTCTCAGTGTTTGTTGGAAAGCAGACTGAACCAGTTTTTCCTCAAGGATTTTGCCTGTGCTTAGCTCTATTCCATTTATTTTAATCATAAAAAAACTCCTTAGTCCTTGTCAATGACAAGCATACCCATAACATGATGCAGCCACCACCATGCTTGAAAATATGATATGTTTTTACCCATCTACCAATAGCTACCCTTCTTTGCGAGGCATTGGAAAACCTCCTTGGTCTTCGTGGTTGAATACGTGTTTGAAATTCAATGCTTGACTGAGGGACCTTACAGATAATTGTTTGTGTGGGGTACAGAGATGAGGTAGTCATTCAAAAATCATGTTAAACACTATTATTGCACACAGAGTGAGTCCATGCAACTTATTATGTGACTTGTTAAACAAATATTTACCCCTGAACTTATTTAGGCTTGCCATAAGAAAGGGGTTGAATACTTTTTCACTCAAGACATTTCTGCTTTTCATTTTTAATTAATTTGTAAACATTTCTAAAAACATAATTTGGGTGTTGTGTGCAGGCCAGTGACACAAAATCTCAATTTAATCCATTTTAAATTCAGGCTGTAAGATGAAAACACGTGGAAGAAGTCAAGTGGTTAAATCCTTTAAAAGCTCTGTAGGTGTGGTTGTCTCATGTTGTGTGTGTCTTACTCCCCTGTGTGTGAGAGTCATATTATTGTGTTACTCCCATAGAAATAGAATGAGTAGAATGGACAAAGGCCCAATTTTTTAAAGCGTTTGTATGTGTGCCTGGTGCAATGGAAGCAATGGAACAGTCACTGAATGTGGGAAAAGTCAACAGGTGTGAATACTTTCTGAAAGCACTGTATGTATGTGTGTTTGTATGTATATACAGTGGGGAGAACAAGTATTTGATAACCTGCAAAATCGGCAGTTTCTTACTTACAAAGCATGTAGAGGTCTGTAATTTTTATCATAGGTACACTTCAACAGTGAGAGACGGAATCTAAAACAAAAATCCAGAAAATCACATTGTATGATTTTTAAGTAATTAATTTGCATTTTATTGCATGACATAAGTATTTGATACATCAGAAAAGCAGAACTTAATATTTGGTACAGAAACCTTTGTTTGCAATTACAGAGATCATACGTTTCCTGTAGGTCTTGACCAGGTTTGCACAGACTGCAGCAGGGATTTTGGCCCACTCCTCCATACAGATCTTCTCCAGATCCTTCAGGTTTCGGGGCTGTCGCTGGGCAATACAGACTTTCAGCTCCCTCCAAAGATTTTCTATTGGGTTCAGGTCTGGAGACTGGCTAGGCCACTCCAGGACCTTGAGATGCTTCTTACGGAGCCACTCCTTAGTTGCCCTGGCTGTGTGTTTCGGGTCGTTGTCATGCTGGAAGACCCAGTCACGACCCATCTTCAATGCTCTTACTGAGGGAAGGAGGTTGTTGGCCAAGATCTCGCGATACATGGCCCCATCCATCCTCCCCTCAATATGGTGCAGTCGTCTTGTCCCCTTTGCAGAAAAGCATCCCCAAAGAATGATGTTTCCACCTCCATGCTTCACGTTTGGGATGGTGTTCTTGGGGTTGTACTCATCCTTCTGCTTCCTCCAAACACGGCAAGTGGAGTTTAGACCAAAAAGCTCTATTTTTGTCTCATCAGACCACATGACCTTCTCCCATTCCTCCTCTGGATCATCCAGATGGTCATTGGCAAACTTCAGACGGGCCTGGACATGCGCTGGCTTGAGCAGGGAGACCTTGCGTGCGCTGCTCAAACAGGTGCAGTTAATACAGGTAATGAGTGGAGAACAGGAGGGCTTCTTAAATAAAAACTAACAGGTCTGTGAAAGCCGGAATTCTTACTGGTTGGTAAGTGATCAAATACTTATGTCATGCAATAAAATGCAAATTAATTACTTACAAATCATACAATGTGATTTTCTGGATTTTTGTTTTAGATTCCGTCTTTCACAGTTGAAGTGTACCTATGATAAAAATTACAGACCTCTACATGCTTTGTAAGTAGGAAAACCTGCAAAATCGGCAGTGTATCAAATACTTGTTCTCCCCACTGTATATGTGTGTGTATTTGTGTGTGTGTGTGTGCGTAACATAAAGGGCAGCTGCTTAGTGCTTATTCATGCAGAAATAAATTGACTTTATTGACTGTTCCCTAGTCAGATCTTGACCTTTTCATAATGCTCCACCGACTGAGCCAGGACTGACCCCAGAACAGCACTTAGAGCCACTCTCCCTCTCTGCTGCTGTCAATCGATTCCTCATCACCATCTTCTACATTTTGACTTTCATCAGTTTAAATACATTCCTGTTTCAGTTTCACCTGCTGCTACACAGTATATTTAGGAGAGAGAGAGAGGGAGGAGGGGTAGAATGGGGGAGAGATGGAGAGAGAGAGGAAGAGGGAGAGAGAGAGGGGGAGGAGGGGTAGAATGGGGAAGAGGGAGAGAGAGAGGGGGAGGAGGGGTAGAATGGGGAGAGATAGAGAGAGAGAGGGGGAGAGATACAGTGGGGGAAAAAAGTATTTAGTCAGCCACCAATTGTGCAAGTTCTCCCACTTAAAAAGATGAGAGAGGCCTGTAATTTTCATCATAGGTACACGTCAACTATGACAGACAAAATGAGGAAAAAAATCCAGAAAATCACATTGTAGGATTTTTAATGAATTTATTTGCAAATTATGGTGGAAAATAAGTATTTGGTCAATAACAAGTTTCTCAATACTTTGTTATATACCCTTTGTTGGCAATGACACAGGTCAAACATTTTCTGTAAGTCTTCACAAGGTTTTCACACACTTTTGCTGGTATTTTGGCCCATTCCTCCATGCAGATCTCCTCTAGAGCAGTGATGTTTTGGGGCTGTCGCTGGGCAACACAGACTTTCAACTCCCTCCAAAGATTTTCTATGGGGTTGAGATCTGGAGACTGGCTAGGCCACTCCAGGACCTTGAAATGCTTCTTACGAAGCCACTCCTTCGTTGCCCGGGCGGTGTGTTTGGGATCATTGTCATGCTGAAAGACCCAGCCACGTTTCATCTTCAATGCCCTTGCTGATGGAAGGAGGTTTTCACTCAAAATCTCACGATACATGGCCCCATTCATTCTTTCCTTTACACGGATCAGTCGTCCTGGTCCCTTTGCAGAAAAACAGCCCCAAAGCATGATGTTTCCACCCCCATGCTTCACAGTAGGTATGGTGTTCTTTGGATGCAACTCAGCATTCTTTGTCCTCCAAACACGACGAGTTGAGTTTTTACCAAAAAGTTATATTTTGGTTTCATCTGACATTCTCCCAATCCTCTTCTGGATCATCGAAATGCACTCTAGCAAACTTCAGATGGGCCTGGACATGTAATGGCTTAAGCAGGGGGACACGTCTTGCACTGCAGGATTTGAGTCCCTGGCGGCGTAGTGTGTTACTGATGGTAGGCTTTGTTACTTTGGTCCCAGCTCTCTGCAGGTCATTCACTAGGTCCCCCCGTGTGGTTCTGGGATTTTTGCTCACCGTTCTTGTGATCATTTTGACCCCACGGGGTGAGATCTTGCGTGGAGCCCCAGATCGAGGGAGATTATCAGTGGTCTTGTATGTCTTCCATTTCCTAATAATTCCTCCCACAGTTGATTTCTTCAAACCAAGCTGCTTACCTATTGCAGATTCAGTCTTCCCAGCCTGGTGCAGGTCTACAATTTTGTTTCTGGTGTCCTTTGACAGCTCTTTGGTCTTGGCCATAGTGGAGTTTGGAGTGTGACTGTTTGAGGTTGTGGACAGGTGTCTTTTATACTGATAACAAGTTCAAACAGGTGCCATTAATACAGGTAACGAGTGGAGGACAGAGGAGCCTCTTAAAGAAGAAGTTACAGGTCTGTGAGAGCCAGAAATCTTGCTTGTTTGTAGGTGACCAAATACTTATTTTCCACCATAATTTGCAAATAAATTCATTAAAGATCCTACAACGTGATTTTCTGGATTTTTTTTCTCAATTTGTCTGTCATAGTTGACGTGTACCTATGATGAAAATTACAGGCCTCTCCATCTTTTTAAGTGGGAGAACTTGCACAATTGGTGGCTGACTAAATACTTTTTTTCCCCACTGTACAATTTGAGTTGATTCAGCAACTCTTGGGAGGACAACTGAAGTAAATGAAATGTATCAACAACAAAAATTCTGGGTTATTTACATGTTGGTTCTATTTAACAATAAGCTTTTGTTTTTTTATTGAATTCCTTTGTCCTCCAGGAGTTGCTGAATCTCTAAGTTCACAAGTCAAAGTAAGCAAAAGGAAATGACTTATATGGCTTTTAATTGTGGAGGGAGGAAGGAGCGATTGGGACGCAACTAAGTATTTTATTCCAGTAATAAGACTCAATTAGAAAGAAAATAAGACAGTAAGGGGGTTATATTTAAGTAGAAACAGGAAATTGAAATTCACAAAATTAAAACAACTTGGGGCTGGCTGTTTCGGCTGTCGATCAAGCTGCTGTGCCAAGAAGTACCTCGGCGGCCAATGAACCACCAGACCAAAAGGTTGTCAGTCTCAGTTTAGCAGGAATAAACACCAGGATGGCACCTTGTTCCCTACAGTACACTACTGTTGACCAGTAGAAATGGGGTGCCATTTCAGATGCAACCAGATCCTGTCCAGTAGGCAAAACAGAATGTATTTTTTGAAACCGAGTGAACTTAGTCCGATAAGCCCCGTTTTTCAAAACATTTTGTTTCAGTATACCCGACTGAACACGACCCAGGCGGTTACTTTTAGACTACAGCTTGTAATGACTGTTGGATGATCCCTGATACTCCCAGGCTAAAAACTGTTAAATACTTACATAAAACCGTGATGGGCCTACATGAGACTGCAGAAAAATAACAGATGCGTTCCAAACAGACTACATTGCAGTGGTTGAATACTTATCCAGGCATGAGATCTGGTAGGTGACTGCAAATGTAGTCGGCCTGGAACGCGCCCACCATACTACTCATACCAAAAAGAGAAACGAATGAACGTTTTCATTCAACCCCCAAATAAACAACCCACAGGTCTGCATGATACATACAAAAACACATTTAGTCGTTTTCCTGACAGCACAAAAATCAAACAAATAACCCTTTTCCCCGCAATGTGTCCTAACAATGCAAACAGCGATACACAAGAAACAAGAACAGAATTTAAATTTACTACTGAAAATCACTGGACAGAAAGGGGAAAGATCCAGGCTAACAATAACACAAGCAGCAACAGATTAAGGGGCTGAGAGAAAAATAAAGGAATCTGAAAAGAGTTGACACGCTTAAATGGATATTTAACTTCATTGGTGGCTTATTACCACCACCTGGTGGCTATATGTTGTAAATGCAGCCTAAGGACAGTCTTCTGTGATCTGTACTGAAGGCACAGAGGAGCCAGCCAGACACCTCCCCTGCAGCCTTACCTGTCTGCCTGTGTCCCAAATCGCACCCTATTCCCTATACACTGCACTACTTTCGATCAGGTCAAAAGCAGTGCACTACATAGCGTATAGGGTGCCATTTCAAGACAGTTAGTCTCCACTTCTACACTGTCATTCCACCATTAAAGAAATCTGTGTTTAAAAAGGACTGGTTTAACACAGACTTCTGAACTAAAAAAAATCACCAGCCAGCCAGCTATGTGAATAGCAGTCTCAACTCAGCTGTAGTTCAGTTCGTGATCTTCAGCTCAGTCAGGGTTGCTGCGGAGGGGGGAGGTATTGTCATTTCAGGGGGGGAGACAGTCCTGGTAATCGGATAGTCCTGGGTCAAGTGAAGGGAGGAAGAGGGGTGGTGACAAACGATGACCAGGTTCTCAGTCGCTGTCGAACTTGATGGAGTTGACGGACTGGGAGATGGCTCCTCCACAGTAGCTACCCCTCTTCTTCTTGGTCTTCTCATGGCGGAAGGACTTCCCCTTGGTGAAGCGGAGCACGTCATTGGCCCTCTGGCCCCAGTCTCCATCCGCCCCGCGCTGAGGAGGAGGAGCAGAGCAGAGAGCTAGTCAAAACATGTGATAATGACGTGATCACATCCCTGGCTGAAGGGTTGACGACATGCAATTTGTAACTATCGTACAGCTTTAACTCAGGGTTCAAGCACTGGAAATTAGTGCAAGCTAAGGTGTGAACGTGCAATGCTTCTTCTGACTGTTGTCCATTCAGTGTGTGAATGATTTTAAGGCCCAGTGCAGTCAATTTTTTTAAAAATAATAATATAATACCACATTACGAGGTTGGAATAATACTGTGAAATTGTGAAGATTATAATGCCCTTTTCGTGTAAGAGCCTTTTGAAAAAACGCCTGAAATTTCAGCCTGTTTTGGTGGGATGGAGTTTTGGCCTGCCTGGTGCCACTAGAGATCCTGGTTCGAATCCAGGCTCTGATGTAGCCGGCCACCAGTAATGTCCCCCCCCCCGATTAAAACCATCAGAATTGGAGAAAATGTCAAATCAGTAAGGCTGTAGGACCTAAGCCTCATTAGCTTGCTTCGACTGACAGGTTACCGACAATGGCAGCGGAAATATTTGTGCTTCCAGTGGTTCGTCCTTGCATCAGTTCAAGCAACACGTATACACCCTAGAGGAACCCTGAAACTAGGAAATATGTTTCAACCGTGTTCAGGTGTTAACGTAAGACTTCATAGCAGCTGTATTTAGCCCAAGGACCATCGTTGCTCCAACAAACCGGCTAAATAAAGCTATTCTGGCGTTTGAGGAAAATCCCTCTTTGTATGTTCTGGTCTTGTGATTCCTCCAGTACACGTGTTGCTCCGACACACACATACCTGCCTGGACATAATGCAAATTAACTATAATAATAATAATAATAATAATAATAATAATAAGCCATTTAGCAGACGCTTTTATCCAAAGCGACTTACAGTCGTGCGTGCATAATTTTTTTTTGTGTATGGGTGGTCCCGGGGATCGAACCCACTACCTTGGCGTTACAAGCACCGTGCTCTACCAGCTGAGCTACAGAGGACCACACATCAGATGGATAACTTTTGTATTATGGATAACTTTTGTATTGGTTTTACCACTTGGGAGGAGAACTGTAATAGTGTTTAAATGAAGGGCTTTAGCACGCTGAGCTGTAATGGTGTGTTCCAGTAAGACATGTTGTAAAAAGGAAAGAATTTTCTTTCCATTTAACATTTGTATAGTACACTGGAGGGAAAGAGGAGTGTAGTTCTCACCTTGGCGTCGAAGGAGTTGTCCGCCAGACGGTTATCCACCTCAATTTCTTCCTCTCTTATTCTACGGAAAGGTACATTGATCTTTAGAGGGACAGACAGGTCAAACAGGGAATTTAGTAGTCAAGTTTAGTCCATGTGACAAATGCGCCACAGACCAGTTAGTTCCACAATGCAATGCACCTCAGTTCTGTGTAGACCCCAGCACACACACACACCAGAAAATAAATCAGTGGTACAGAAATTCAATTCATCCCATTTCTGTATACTGATACACTACCGGTCAAAAGTTTTAGAACACCTACTCATTCAAGGGTTTTTCTTTATTAAAAAAAAAAACTATTTCCTACATTGTAGAATAATAGTGAAGACATCAAAACTATGAAATAACACATATGGAATCATGTTGTAACCAGAAAAGTGTTAAACAAATCTAAATATATTTGAAATTTTTCAAATAGCCACCCTTTGCCTTGATGACAGCTTTGCACACTCTTGGCATTCTCTCAACCGGCTTCACCTGGAATGCTTTTCCAACAGTCTTGAACGAGTTCCCACATACGCTGAGCACCAGTTGGCTGCTTTTCCTTCACTCTGCCGTCCGACTCATCCCAAACCATCTCAATTGGGTTGAGGTCGGGGGATTGTGGAGGCCAGGTCATCTGATGCAGCACTCCATCACTCTCCTTCTTGGTCAAATAGCCCTTACACAGCCTGGAGGTGTGTTGGGTCATTGTCCTGTTAAACAAATTATATCCCATCTGGTTTGGGCTTAGTGGGACTGGCGTAGTGCTACAGAATGCTGTGGTAGCCATGCTGGTTAAGTGTGCCTTGAATTCTAAATACATCACAGACAGTGTCACCAGCAAAGCACCCCCACACCATAACACCTCCTCCTCCATGCTTTACGGTGGGAAATACACATGCGGAGATCATCCGTTCACCTACTCTGCGTCTCACAAAGACACGGCGATTGGAACGAAAAGTCTCCAATTTGGACTCCAGACCAAAGGACACATTTCCACCGGTCTAATGTCCATTGCTCGTGTTTCTTGGCCCAAGCAGGTCTCTTCTTATTGGTGTCCTTTAGTGGTGGTTTCTTTGCAGCAATTCGACCATGAAGGCCTGATTCACACAGTCTCCTCTGAACAGTTGATTTTGAGATGCGTCTGTTACTTGAACTCTGAAGCATTTATTTGGGCTGCAATTTCTGAGGCTGGTAACTCTAATGAACTTATCCTCTATAGCAGAGGTAACTCTGGGTCTTCCATTCCTGTGGCGGTCCTCATGAGAGCCACTTTCATCATAGCACTTGATGGTTCTTGCGACTGGACTTGAAGTTCTTGAAATGTTCCGTATTGACTGACTTTCATGTCTTAAAGTAATGGACTGTCGTTTCTCTTTGCTTATTTGAGCTGTTCTTGCCATAATATGGACTTTGTCTTACCAAATAGGGCTACCATGTCACAATACAACTGATTGGCTCAAACGAAATTCCACAAATTAACTTTGAACAAGGCACACCTGTTAATTGAAATGCATTCCAGGTGACTACCTCATGAAGCTGGTTGAGAGAATGCCATTTTACATATATTTTGATTTGTTTAACACTTTTTTTGGTTACTACATGATTCCATATGTGTTATTTCATAGTTTTGATGTCTTCACTATTATCCTACAATGTAGAAAATAGTTTTAAAAAATAAAGAAAAACCCTTGAATGAGTAGGCGTTCTAAAACTTTTGACCAGTGGTGTAGTCTGACACCATGTTCAAGTTTATTTGCCAAATGAAATAAATACTTTGAACCAAACCAACAGCCCACAAATGATATGTATTAAACAGTCATACAAACCAAGCGCTAGCCAGCCAGTCAGTCTCTCTGTTCTGTTCTCACCTTCTTAGAGACTTTAGGGAACGTCTGTGGTGTTTTTGTTACTTTCTTATTTTTGGGTGTCGTTGCCTCTTCCTCCTCGCTCTCAGAAGACGAGGCTCCTCCATCCCTCTTTCTCTTGGCGTTTGCGGTGCCTGTGGAGGGAGAGAAGAGGGAGACTGAGAAAAATATCCTTCTTCTTAATCTATCCTGTAATATAAAACGATCCTGGTTATAAGAATTCAAACTAACCCAAGAACCGATAAAAAAAAAAAAAAAAAAAAAAGGGCAATACAACTAAACAATGGAAACAATTCAAATCAAGGATGACTTTTCAAGTAACAGTCATTGGTGAGTTATTGTAGCATGACAATTAGCCTTGCTGCAAAACATGGACCAATTTTCCTTCTCTTGGTAAATGGCTCCATTATGCAGCCCATTTCTTCAGGCCTTTAAGACAGCGCTCAACACAATACAGTTGTACTAAAGCTCACGAGGCATTTATAAAAGCTATAAATCGTCAATAATCAAAATGGGTAAATATCATGAATTTAAGATGCCCATTGAACAGATTCCAGATTGTAACTTTTAGTGGCGTTCGACACTCACCGTTAGCCATGGGCGTTGTGACTGCTGCCGGCGATGAGCTGCTGGCCTCCTTGGATTTAGACGCTGGCGTGGCGGCGGGTTTCACTGCGTTTTTACTGGCCTCTTCCTCAGAGCTACTCTCCTCGGAAGAGGACGACTCGGCAGCCTTGGCCGGTTTCGTTGCCTTGGCTGCAGAGGTGATCGCTTTGGGTTTAGCTGGCTTCCCATTGGTCAGAGCAGGCGTCGTCTTGGCGACCTCTGTCTCCATCTCCGAGTCGGAACTGTCGGAAGAGTCCGAGCTGCTTTCGGCTGCCTTTTTAGCCTTCGCTGGGGTTGCAGCCTTCGCTGGGGTTGCAGCCTTCGCTGGGGTTGCAGCCTTCGCTGGGGTTGCAGCCTTCGCTGGGGTTGCAGCCTTCGCTGCTGCTTGTTTGGGCGCTGCTGCAAGGTTCAAAGTTCAATTTAGTCGTCACATGTATAAAAATACAATGGAATGCTTACTCACAAGCGGCCTCGAAATACGAAGAAGATAAAAAATAAGCCTATACATAAATATATGAGACCGAGAGAGAGAGAATGTAGGAATCTTCTTACCCTCTTCATCACTGGAGTCCTCTGAAGAGCTGCTGTCCTCCTTAGCTTTAGGTCTGGCTGCTGGGGTGGTCTTGGGGGTAGCAGAGGGTTTCACAGCCTTTTTACTGGCCTCTTCCTCAGAGCTACTGTCCTCAGATGATGACGACGACTCCGCAGCTTTAGCCGGTGCCTTGACTGCAGGACTCTTGGCTGCAGGTTTGGTGGTGGTGATCTTGGCCGCAGCAGCTTGGTCCTCGGAGTCCGAGCGGTCTGAATCGGAGCTGCTCTCGGCTGCTGCCTTGGCTGGGGCTGATTTAGTCACCACTGGGGTGGCTGGTTTAGAGGTAGACTTCTTAGCTATGGCCTCATCCTCATCTGAGCTAGAGTCGGAGTCCGAGCTGCTCTCCGCTGCAGCTGGTTTGGAGGCTGGTTTAGTAACCGGGGTAGCTGGTTTGGAGGCTGGTTTAGTAACCGGGGCTGAGGTAGCCTTCTTAGCTGGGGGTTCGTCATCTTCAGAAGAAGAGTCGGAGTCCGAGCTGCTCTCCGCTGCAGCTGGTTTGGAGGCTGGTTTAGTAACCGGGGTGGCTGGTTTGGAGGCTGGTTTAGTAACCGGGGTGGCTGGTTTAGTAACCGGGGTGGCTGGTTTAGTAACCGGGGCTGAGGTAGCCTTCTTAGCTGGGGGTTCGTCATCTTCAGAAGAAGAGTCGGAGTCCGAGCTGCTCTCTGCTGCAGCTGGTTTAGTAACCGGGGTGGCTGGTTTAGTAACCGGGGTAGCTGGTTTGGAGGCTGGTTTAGTAACCGGGGTGGCTGGTTTAGTAACTGGGGTTGAGGTAGCCTTCTTAGCTGGGCGTTCGTCATCTTCAGAAGAAGAGTCGGAGTCGGAGCTGTTTCCTGCAGCAGCCTTGGCTGGGGCCTTGGGGGCAGCTGCAGCAGGTTTACCTGGTGTCTCGTCCTCAGAACTGCTGTCAGAGTCTACAGGACAGACAGATGGGAACATTACAGCATTTAAAATGGTAGATACAGTTAAATAAATGTGGAGTTTGTTTGATTTTAGTCTCAGCCAAGACCGAAATTCTACTCCCCCACTACCTAATGCTATGTAACACTTTACTGTGTTTTTCTGAGGACAACAAAAAGGAAAAAACATTTTTATTCGTCCAAAAATAAATGTACCGCCCAACAAAGAGCAGAATTGTTTCTCTAAACAAGTTATGACTACTTTTCCGGGGTCAGACTGAAATGTCTCCAACGGGTGCAAGGTGACAACAGCAACATTAATATATCATCTGATAGTTCTCATGTTGGTGACGCATATCTAGAGAAGTACTAGCCCTGAGGGGACCATATAGAAGTACTAGCCCTGAGGGGACCACATAGAAGTACTAGCCCTGAGGGGACCATATAGAAGTACTAGCCCTGAGGGGACCATATAGAAGTACTAGCCCTGAGGGGACCATATAGAAGTACTAGCCCTGAGCGGAACATAGAAGGGTCCAACTGGCAAGAATGAGTCGCAATTTACTGCATTGTGTAACGTTTTGGTAAAATAACCAGTGTATAATAGACAAGTATATTCTGATCTAACCCGAGTCCCAGATCTGGGACGCATTCTAAAATGAATCAGTCCATCTTACAGTCAATTGTATTAATTCTGTCTTACCAGAGCTTGAAGAGTCTGATTTCTTAGCTGGGGCAGCCTTCGCTGGGGCAGCCTTCGCTGGGGCAGCCTTCGCTGGAGTCACCTTGGCTGATGCTACTTTCACTGTCCCCTCGTCGTCATCCTCGGAGCTGGAGGAAGAGGAGCCGTCTTCCGCCACCTTTACAGTAGCCTTCGTCCCCGTTACAGTCACAGTTTTGGCACCCTCCTCCTTTTCCTCTGCCACCTTTACCGCTGCTGTAGCTGGGGCTACTTTCACCGTCTTCGAACCCTTCTCCTCCTCCTCTTCCTCGGAGCTGGAGGCCGAGGAAGAGTCTTCCTTGGCAGGGGTAACTGTTATTTTGACTGCTGTGGACTTAACCCTTATTACTTCTGGCTTCTTAGCCTCTTCTTCATCCTCAGAGCTGGAGTCAGAGTCTTCTGCTGGGGCAGCCTTCGCTGGGGCAGCCTTCGCTGGGGCAGCCTTCGCTGGGGCAGCCTTTGGTGTTACCGGGACTTTGGCTGCTGGCTTCTTTGCTTCATCCTCAGAGCTGGAGTCTAAGAGAGGAATAAGAGAAGCAATGCGAGTGTTCACTTCCCCTTTAAAATCAAACACCTCAACTCCGGTCAAACAGTTGCAATAGTGGCTCGTCATTTAAAAAAGGACAGGTATATTTCCACAAATCTAACGTAGATTGACGATATTCCATCTAAAAATACATTACACACACACTTCTATTTTCACAATTTGAATTATATTTATAAAAAACTCAAAACGTACAATACATTGCGGCTTTGACGTCAAGGAGCAACGGCCTGGTGGTGGCAGCATGTGTCGGCATGCATGTTTGGTGGAAATGCAAGTAGATGGGAAGATGGTCCAATCGCGTCGGGCCGACTGTCATACGCAGGCCTCACTTTGGTAAGTAGGTACTAAAGTGCCCAAATACTTCCTGTGTTATGTTGCTAGTAGATGATTTAAAAAATAACTAATATAGAAAGCTGGCTAAGTGCACCGGGCCATGCAAAACTAACTGGCCCACTCACACGGATCTAGCATGGTGTTTGGGGATGTCAGAATACTGCACGTTTTGCGGAAATGAAAATGGTCAAAAACACCAAATCGGATTAATGTCATTGTTTATTTCAAGGTCTTTATTTTTGCTCAACTGCCTGATCTTTATTGGCTGATGTAACTTGCAGGATATCATGGTAGCCAATGGTTGTTAACCATTCTACCTGGATTTACTGCTGCCAGTATCAGAGGAAGACCCAAAAAAATTGTCAAAGACTCCAGTCACCCAAGTCATAGACTGTTCTCTGCTACCGCACGGCAAGTGGTACCACCGGAAGGGCCACGTCTAGGTCCAAAAGCCTCCTTAATAGCTTCTACCCCCAAGCCATAAGACTGCTGAACAATTAATCAAATGGCCACCCGGACTATTTACATTGACCCCCCTCCCCTCCCTTGTTTTTACACTGCTGCTACTCGCTGTTTATTATCTATGCATAGTCACTTTACCCCTACCTACATGTACAAATTACCTCGACTAACCTGTACCCCTGCACATTGACTCGGTACCAGTACCCCCTGTATATAGCCTCGTTATTGTTATTTTATTGTGCAACGTTTTTTTTTTTTTACTTTAGTTTATTTAGTAAATATTTTCTTAAAACCGCATTGTTGGTCCTGCTAGCGTAGCGCTCCTCTAACGCAGCGCTCCTCTCGTCACTTTCCCGACATGACTTCAGTCAGATTCTGATAAAATATATCCCAAAATACAAATGTAAAGTGATATCATACTGGCACTTTTAGCTGGAAGGATGAAACAATTCAGAATGTTTTACAACAACCTAATTCCGCAACCTCCCTTTCACCTGGCTGAAGATTTAGAATGTGTTGCGTTTACCATTGCTCTAGTCTAGAACCAAGATCTACAACCCTTATAATCTATAGCCTTTAGAAACTAGGTCTAGAACCTACCTGTGCTCTCAGAGCTGGACTCTGCCTTCTTAGCAGCTCCAGCAGCTTTGGGGGTCACAGTCTTGGCTGGGGTGGTCTTCACCGGGGCTGCTTTAGCTGAGGAGAATAACAAGGCATCAGATACCGAGACGGCGCTCAGGGCCGGTTTCCCCAGACAGATGTCGCTAGCCTTGGGACTATAAAAACACTTCAATTGAAACCAGTAGGGGTATGACTTGGGAAAATAAACTGTAGTTAGTTACCTGCCACTTTCTCCTCCTCCTCCTCTTCATCACTACTGTCATCACTGCTGTCTGAGGAGCTACTCTCCTTAACTGCAGGGGCCTTCTTAAGTGCAGCAGCAGCGGGTGGGACGACCCGGGACGTACCTACACAGACAGACAAGGGGCATCAGCCTCTGTACTAATCACATTGAATTCTAAAATGTGATCCCTAGCCACACCTGTAGATATGAGGATTTGAATAGGTGGGAAGCATTATGGCCAAGAACCCAATCAGCACATCAGATTACTTAAACCCCCCATCTGATCCCTTCAGATCTATATAGGTGGTTATGGGAACGACTTTGAATCACTCCCCAGAGTTCATGCAGGTCCTATGCTAATTTACCCAGAGGCACCTATGGACAGACACCTGGTGTACTACTAGATAACCACACACCTGACTTTGCCTTCTTGCTGGGAGAGGCCTCCTCTTCATCCGATGAAGAGTCATCACTGCTGGACTCAGCGGCCTTAGCTGGAGGGGTCTTCACTGGGGCCTGTTGGGAGAGACTGGGTCAGTCCTGGAGGTAAAGAACTACATTGTAGACACAATCTGAAGATATAGCAGCTGAAACGTGTATGTGTGGTTTTAATTATCCTTGTGGACATGTTAAGATTTAAAAACTAAATATGAAGTACCTTGGTATTGTTTTTCTAATGTTTTATGAAGTTGTGTAATGAATTAGTTTCACGGTTGACTGAGTCTTCATTTCTCGCCCCCCCACACATTTACTCCACAATATATAGTTAATGTCCCTTCTTCCACTCCTGCATCGTATGACCGTGGCACACAAGGCTGGTTTGTCGGAACAAGGAGATGCTGTACCACGCCTAGGAAGGGAGACTGTCACTGACAACACAGCTCCCATGGTAACGTGGACGCCTGTCCTGTTTGTGAGCCCCGGGCCTATATTTACAAAATCGTCCCAGGAGGAGGACTGCTGATCTAGGTTCAGTTCCCTTCTGTCAACTGACCTTTAGTCATCACTACCTAAAAAGGCTAAACTGATCCTAGATCAGGCTTTTTGAATACACCCCTGGTGAGAGGTGGTGTGCTGTGGATCAGTTTCAGTACCTTAGTGGGCGCCTCGTCTTCACTGGAGCTGTCCTCAGCCTTCTTCTGAGCTGCTGCGGCGGCTGCAACCTTTCCTGCCTTAGGGGTCGCGGCTGCCTTAGGGGTCGGCTGCCTTAGGGGTCGGCTGCAACCTTTCCTGCCTTAGGGGTCGCGGCTGCCTTAGGGGTGGCGGCTGCAGGCTTTCCTGCCTTAGGGGTCGCGGCTGCCTTAGGGGTGGCGGCTGCAGGCTTTCGTTCTACAGAGCAAGAAGAACAGTCAGCAAGACACTACAGAAGACAAGTAACATCCAAGAAGCACCCGCACAATGACGGTAGCAAAGCCTCTAAAACAATACGGGATCACGTGTGCTGTCGTAAAGCGATTGTCTTGGTCAGGTGTCCGTCTAAAAGAGATTCCTTGTCTCAAGGGACTTCATGGTTGAACAAAGGTTAAAATGTAGAAACGTTTGCGGTCATACTCACATACTAGAAATATGTTTGGTGGGCTAGAGGATACTAGAAAAGAACCTGACGAAGATCCTTGTGGACGTGGAAACGTTGTCAATAAAAGGTGGCAATTGGGAGCATGTTCAGTGTGCGGGCCTTCCTGTTCATTCCAACGCTTAAATGTACTCACTAGCTGCAGGGGCTTTGGCTGGAGCCTCATCTTCAGATGACTCACTGCTAGAGCTGGAGTCCTTTTTCCTGCCTGCTGCCACTACAGGGGCCTTCACTGGGGCTGCTGCCACTGCAGGGGCCTTCACTGGGGCTGCGGCAGGTTTCTGTTGGCAGGGAAGAGGAACAGATTTAAAACATGCTGGAAGAACAGACCTACCCCACACATTCTTTATAACATAACCAACGTTTCAACAGCATGATGCCTTCATTAGGACACGCGTAATTTTCACTAAGCCCCCCCCCCCATTGCTCTGTAATAGCCTATGGTCAGCCATTATAGCAAATCAACAACATCGATATTTATTAGGATCCCCATTAGCCGACGCCAATGGCGACAGCTAGTCTAACTGGGGTCCGACACATAATGAAAAATAAATTACAGACAAAGGACGTTACAATTTACATAGATTTAAAAACATAAACATGTAGTGTGAGCATCTATCAGTTACACATACATGTCAGTACATACACACAAGTAGGTCACATGGGGGAAGGGCGTTGTGCCGTGAGGTGTTGCTTTATTCGTAAAAAAACAAAAAACAAACACAGATTTGCTATTCATTTGCACTATAATAAGATGGAAGGGAGTTCCATGCACTCATGGCTCTGTATAATACTGTACGTTTCCTTGAATTTGTTCTGGACCTGACCATAGATCATATGGTTAGGAATTTTAACATAATAAAAAAACAAAATATTAATTGTTGTTAAACAATTAAACATAGCTCCTGTACCTTTGCTGCAGCCTCCTCATCACTGGAATCATCACTGCTGCTGGAATCTGCTTTAGCAGAGGGTGGGGCCTTGGCTGCTAACAAAAACACATGAAGAAAACGTTAAAAAGGTAGACTCAGCGAATTGACGTTGCCACGAGCAGCACCGCAGATATTGAGATGAGCGAGATGCAAGACTTCGCTCTAACACAGTATCTGTGTATGTGCACGGGTTCACTTCACATGGTAGGCGGGGTACCAAAACAGCGGAGAAGTTGAGCTTCACACTTCAACACTCTTAGGGGCTGCGAAAATTGACCCACTATGCTGTTTATATTCTGCATCTATGTCATATCGCAGAGTTGACCTTTAACAGGATGAAAGGGGTAAACTCTGTCCGTCGATGCCGTGGCAAAGTAGGATATTGGTTTAGGGGCAGCGGTTCCCAAACTAGGGGTCACCTGATATGAAAATGGGGTTGCCTGATATGAAAACGGGGTCGTTGGAGAATTTCAAAAATCCTGAAGAACAAACACATATAGAAAAACAATTAGACCACTGCAAAATTATCAGTTTCTCTGGTTTTACTATTTATAGGTATGTGTTTGGGTAAAAATAACATTTGTTTTATTCTATAAACTACGGACAACATTTTCCCCAAATTCCAAATAAAAATAGTCATTTAGAGCATTTATTTGCAGAAACTGACAACTGGTCAAAATAACAAAAAAATGATGCAGTGTTGTCAGACCTCGAATAATGCAAAGAAAATAAGTTAATGTTCATTTTTAAACAACACAATACTAATGTAAAATAGCTCTTACACAGCCTGGAGGTGTGTTGGGTCGTTGTCCTGTAGGCTATTAATTTCATAAATTATCACACAGTTAGGGTCACGTGAATTTTCAGATGTCAAAATGGGGTAGTGGGCCAAAATAGTTTGGGAACCCCTGGTTTAGGGGTAGGTGAATATTACTGATGCATGAATAGAGGGTGACGTAAGAAAAGCAGGAATTAAATCCTATTGATAGGAAGATAATTGTCTGATTCAGAGTGGCGCAGCGGTCTAAGACACTGCATCTCAGTGCTTGAGGGGTCACTACAGACCCCCTGGTTCGATTCCAGGCTGTATCACAACCGGCCGTGATTGGGAGTCCCACAATTGGCCCAGCGTCGTCCGGGTTTGGCCGGTGCAGGCCGTCATTGTAAATAAGAATTTGTTCTAAACTGACCTGCCTAGTTAAATAAATAAAATATTTTACAAAAAATGTATGTGCTGGCTCAGGTACTCCACTATAGGGCCAACCTGGACCATAATGTGCAGGCTCGGGTATCCTCTCTTGCATTGTCCTTTCCAGCATTGTTCCAGCAACTATGGTGGCTGTGTAGCCATCCCAGTATACCTCGCAGTGTGGCTCAGTTGGTAGAGCATGGTGCTTGCAAAGCCAAAGTCGTGGGTTCGATTACCGCAGGGGCTACGCATACAAAAGTGTACGCACGCACTACTGTAAGTCGCTTTTGATAAGAGTCTGCTAAACTGGCATATATTAAAAAGGACAGATGAGCACGTACCTGTGGGTGCAGCAGCTTCCTCCTCATCACTGCTCGACTCCTCACTGGAGCTCTCTGCAGTCTTTGCCTTCTTAGCAGACGGACTGTCGCTGGTTGGACTGATGGGCAGCCCCTTGCGTTTCTTAGCCTCAGGAGACCTGAGTAAGGAATGGCAGAAACGGAGCAGAGAGTGACATTCAACATCATTTAGAGTAAACTACAACTCTTGGTATGTGCACTCAATGGTTTAGCCCTGCAGTTATAGACAAAGGTTCTCTGGGAAGATAACGTTGGATTGAAATATACCCAAGTCAAGTCAATCTCGCCAGCAACGTTGTTGGTGACAATACATTCAAGTAAAGTTACCGATGGAGTGTACTTACTTCACCCAGAAGTTGAAAATGTCAAGAAGACCAGCATCATCTTTTTCGTCCTGGGGTGGCTGTTGTAAAGAAAGAATCATTCACGTCAGCCATTTTATTGTCTTCGCAGGTTTATAGCCATCATGTTGCATGCAATGGAACAAATTGTCCTGAACAATGTGTCATATTGACGAGTATTATTCAACTAGTCAAGTTTTCGATGATGTATCAATGTTCCAACTGCAATCAACATTTCCCAATAAACAAGAAATGCCAGGCCTGACATGTTACTCTATAGTACACACACAGCATTTCTTAGCCTGCTGGCTAGCCAGACAGACATTTTATTCAATCTTTCAACGTTAGCTAGCTATCTAGTTAGTCCAATTAACGTTATTCGGTGATGGCAGTTGAAGTAAACATCATAAAAGCTGAATATGTAACACATAAAATGGGTATTCGAATAAAAAAATAATTTGATGGGTTGGGATCACACGTGTTCTCTGCACGGCGTGCACCATCCTGCTTAGCTGGCTAGCTCGTTAGCTCACCTAGCTAGCCGAGCGGTAAATAACATTGTCAACAATGACTAAACGGAGACGTAGATAGGATACGGAATACGGCGCTTACCACTTTAGCTTGTTTGATGAAGTGCTGAGCAGCCTTGGTAAACTTGTTCTCCAGTAGAAATGAATATACATGTTTGTAAAGATCACTCGGCACGGAACTTTGCTCCGCCATTTTCACCACGCTCGTGTGGAAGGGAACCGCCGAAGACGCATGCGCACTGAAACGCTGTCGCGTGATAAATACGTCACCAAAATAAAAAAAAACATGGCAAAGCACATCTGTGAAACTCATAAATCTTTAGTTTGAGGCCGATAATCATTTAGTACTCAAAACGAGTAATATTATTGGACATAGCTCTAAACATTTTCCTACATGGGTTTATTCTGTATTGTATCGAGATATTCTTATGTAAAACGTTTTAAGCGCCATAACTACACCCCTCCACCCTCCATCTTTGGTATACCCTGGGGCATATATTTTACGTCATCTAAAATCGTTTTACGACATGGCACTTGACGTTCAGAGAACACTGTAAATGAAGGACATTTGTGTGAGTCTGGACGTTTGAACTGTATTATTGTCTTTACTTGCCTTTCACACACTGTAAATCATGCCTCGATATGAGCTTGCCCTCATTGTGAAGGCCATGCAGAGGCCGGAGACCGCGGCCCTTCTGCGGCGCACAGTGGAGACCTTGATGGAGCGGGGCGCTGTGGTGAGAGGCTTGGAGAACCTTGGAGAGAAACTTCTACCGTACAAGATATCGAAACACAACGAGCGACACTCGCGCGGTGGATACTTTCTGATTGACTTCCACGCTGCTCCCGGTATTGTCACGGGCTTGCTGGATCATCTGGAGCGGGACATTGACGTGGTGAGGCCCACGGTCTTGAAGAAGGATCCGGAGCCTTCCAATGGACCCTGTTGCGGATCCCAGGTGGCATCAAAACCCCAGGACACAGCGCAGAAATGAACGGTCATCATATGCTTGATGTCCACTAGAGCTCTTTCTAGTTGCCCAGTTTCTGCGACACAATGGGAAGTGGATCGCATTTGATAGCCAGGCTGTTTCTGCTCTCTTGCCAACAACCTATATATAGAAGACAGGGTTTTTCACATCCTGAGTGAAGACTCACATCATCATCGTCATGTTCATTAGGCACCAAACGGAGGAAAATCGACTGAAACAGGGAGGCACTGCCTGAACACAGAACCGTCGGAAATTTACAACGCATCATTGAGAACGTTTTTGGCATACACAACATGCACACACACCTAGAGAATTCATACCATCCAATATACTGTAATACTATTTCAGTGCCATCTGCTTTAAGGGTTGATTAAATTACTTCGCAAATTACAAACTTGTAAAAATACATTGTTTCATTTTTATTCATAGAGTGCGTAGTGAGGTTTTGGCACGTGTTTTCTTACATGATGTTTTCACCTACTCTATTCAAAGTGCAGTCAGTGAGACATTAAAGTAATGCAGCATTACTTTCCCTTTTAGTCGTTTAGCAGACGTTCTTATCCAGAGCAACTTAGTTAGTGCATTCATCTTAACGTAGCAAGGTAAGACAACCACATGTCATATTTTATTTATTTTTATTTAACCAGGTAAGCCAGTTGAGAACAAGTTCTCATTTACAACTGCGACCTGGCCAAGATAAAGCAAAGCAGTGCGGAAAAAACAACACAGAGTTACATATGGAATAAACAAAACGTACAGTCAATAACACAATAGAAAATCTATATACAGTGTGTGCAAATGTAGTAAGTTATGGAGGTAAGACAATAAATAGGCCATAGTGCAAAATAATTACAATTATAATTTAGTATTAACACTGGAGTGATAGATGTGCAGAAGATGATGTGCAAATAGAGATACTGGGGTGCAAATGAGCAAAATAAATAATGTAAATAACAATATGGGGATGAGGTAGTTGGGTGGGCTAATTACAGATGGGCTGTGTACATGTGCAGTGCATTAAAGTAAAAGTGTTCTTCAATAAAGCAACTGTCAGTATTAGTAAGAAAAGACTAGTGCAAGTGTTAAAGCCAATGTTGATCTGAAAATGTGGTCGGCGGCGCCATATCAAATCAAATTTTATTTGCCACATGCGCCGAATACAACAGGTGTAGACCTTACAGTGAAATGCTTACTGACAAGCCCTTAACCAACAATGCAGTTTTAAGAAAAAATAGTGTTAAGTAAAAAATAGATACAAAAAAAAAGAAGCAAATAATTAAATAGCAGCAGTAAAATAAAATAACAGTAGGGAGGCTATATACAGGGGGTACCGTTTAGTCGAGGTAATTGAGGTAATATGTACATGTGGGTAGAGTTAAAGTGACTATGCATAGATAATAAACAGAGTAGCAGCAGCGTAAAAGAGGGGGTGGGGGGGGTGGGCAATGCAAATAGTCCTGGTAGCCATGATTAGCTGTTCAGGAGTCGTATGGCTTGGGGGTAGAAGCTGTTAAGAAGCCTTTTTTACCTAGACTTGGCGCTCCAGTACCGCTTGCCGTGCGGTAGCAGAGAGAACAGTCTATGACTAGGGTGCCTGGAGTCTTTGACAATTTTTAGGGCCTTCCTCTGACACCGCCTGGTATAGAGGTCCTGGATGGCAGGAATTTTGGCCCCAGTGATGTACTGGGCCGTACGCACTACTCTCTGTAGTGCCTTGCGGTCGGAGACCGAGCAGTTGCCATACCAGGCGGTGATGCAACCAGTCAGGATGCTCTCGATGGTGGAGCTGTATAACTTTTTGAGGATCTGAGGACCCATTCCAAATCTTTTCAGTCTCCTGAGGGTGAATAGGCTTTGTCGTGCCCTCTTCTCGACTGTCTTGGTGTGTTTGGACCATGATAGTTTGTTGGTGATGTGGACACCAAGGAACTTGAAGCTCTCAACCTGTTCCACTACAGCCCCGTCGATGAGAACGGGGGCGTGCTCAGTCCCCTTTTTTTTCCCGGTAGTCCACAATCATCTCCTTTGTCTTGATCACGTTGAGGGAGAGGTTGTTATCCTGGCACCACACGGCCAGGTCTCTGACCTCCTCCCTATAGTCTGTCTCATCATTGTCGGTGATCAGGCCTACCACTGTTGTGTCGTTGGCAAACTTAATGATGGTGTTGGAGTCATGCCTGCAGTCATGGGTGAACAGGGAGTACAGGAGGGGACTGAGCACGCATCCCTGAGGGGCCCTCGTGTTGAGGATCAGCATGGCAGATGTGTTGTTACCTACCCTTACCACCTGGGGGCGGCCCATCAGGAAGTCCAGGATGGAGGGTGTGACGCAATTGCGAAGCCTCCGGAGGAATGCAGAGGCCAAATTGGGCTTAGTACCGCATTGCGGTGTGCCTCAAATTTTTTAACAATGCAAAGGGCTCTGTGTAGTGCCGCATTCACATGATTGGTTGATGGTAGGTGAGGACGGGAGGTCCTATATAAACAAACTCACTCCCTTGAAAACTAATAATGTTCTGTACTGTTTATTGTTTAATGTGGACCCCAGGAAGAGTAGCGGATGCTTTTGCAGCGGCTAATGGCGATCCTAATAAATACCAAATACCAAAACTTCCTTCACAACAGCTCTGCGCTGCTCCGCAAAGTGCAAAAAGTATGTTTGCTCTGACTTCTGCAGAGGCCGCATCGCAGTAAATGCTGTATGGTCAATGCAGACATCAGATTGACCATGCGGCACCTTTAAGTGCAAGAAAGGCAAGGGTTAGGGTGTTATGGCAACATGGTTGAATTGGTGGGATGGTGAGGGGGCATTTTGTGAGTTGTTAAGCTATACATAAATCTTATTAAAACTCTTATTTGCTATACACAGTACCATGTACATTTGGATATAATATTTCAGCGATACTTGTTATGATATGGGGCGGAAGGTTAGTGTTAGGATACAGACAAACACACTCTCCATGAGACACTTCCACACTTTATCCCCAGGTGGCGGTAACCGGGATTAGGTGCTGAGCTAAGCCTTGATAATTTCTCAGCTGTGTCCAATTAAGGCGATCCGTCAGTCAGAGTGCCAGCTTGGAGAGCCGCGAAGCTGCTGGTTTTGTTGCCATGACGCCTTTTGTTTTGAGTTTGGAATCTTTAGTTTAGAATCTTTAGCAGTTTTATGTTTTAGCAGGCTAGTTATCGTTTTGTTAACACCCCACTAGGTATATAATTTTTTTTCCCTCATTGACTGCTACTGCAAAGTAGGCTTTTTGAAGCTGCTTAGTGCTTATCCCATCATAATTAAAATTGAAAGTACTGTATTTGGGACACTACATTGAGACCACATACCATTACACTACTATAAGCAACATTTGTCATTTAGCAGATGCTCTTATCCAGAGCGACTTAAGCTTACCGTATGCTTTCCAGTCAAAACAGTTTGGGCATATATTATGAGCATTTTGTGACGTTTTTGTTCAGTTTGGTCTTCCGCAATGTTCGGCTGCTCGTGCACACAAAAAATTTTTATTGAGGCAAGTCGAAGTTCGGTAGCCGAAGTCTACACCCCTTCATCAGTGTTTGGTCAACAGTACTACACCTAGTAGGAGTGGGAACATGAAGTCATTCAATGAGAGACGAATAGTTTTCATTAAAAAAAAATCATTTGAGAAATACTGCACCAAACATCTTAAAATTGCGTGACTAAGACCAAAAATGTCATAATTAATGACATTTCTTGCGTTATCTTAGATTAATTCGGACTATTTTGAGGAAGTGTTTCTGGCTATATTGTTGCTACGGTGGCTCAAGAGGGACTAACAGTAATATTGCCGCTTTTTTTCTTGTTTTTCAAGCGAAGGTCTTTAGGGAGTATGAGAGCACAGACGGTCGCTATGCCTACCCGAGTCCTGAGAGGAGCAAACCGAACCTATGTATGCGGATGCCTTTACATTTAGTGCATAGATACAGTCCCAGTCAAAAGTTTGGACACACCTACTCATTCAAGGGTTTTTCTTTATTTTTACTATTTTCTACATTGTAGAATAATAGTGAAGACATCAAAACTATTAAATAACACATATGGAATCATGTACTAATAAATAAATAAAATATTTTATATTCTTCAAATAGCCACCCTTTGCCTTGATGACAGCTTTGCACACTCTTGGCATTCTCTCAACCAGCTTCACCTGGAATGCTTTTCAAACAGTCTTGAAGGAGTTCCCACATATGCTGACCACTTGTTGGCTGCTTTTCCTTCAGTCTGCCATCCGACTCATCCCCAAACCATCTCAATTGGGCTGAGGTCGGGGGATTGTGGAGGCCAGGTCATCTGATGCAGCACTCCATCACTCTCCTTCTTGGTCAAATAGCCCTTACACAGCCTGGAGGTGTGTTGGGTCATTGTCTTGTTGAAAAACAAATGATAGTCCCACTAAGCCCAAACCAGATGGGATGGCATATCGCTGCAGAATGCTGTGGTAGCCATGCTGGTTAAGTGTGCCTTGAATTCTAAATAAATCACAGACAGTGTCACCAGCAAAGCACCCCCACACCAGAACACCTCCTCCTCCATGCTTTACGGATGGAACTACACATGCGGATATCATCCGTCTCACAAAGCCACAGTGGTTGGAACCAAAAATCTACAATTTGGACTCCAGACCAAGGGACACATTTCCAACGGTCTAATGTCCATTGCTCGTGTTTCTTGGCCCAAGCAGGTCTCTTCTTATTATTGGTGTCCTTTAGTAGTGGTTTCTTTGCAGTAATTTGACCATGAAGGCCTGATTCACACAGTCCTCTCTGAACAGTTGATGTTGAGATGTGTCTGTGACTTGAACTCTATGAAGCATTTATTTGGGCTGCAATTTCTGAGGCTGGTAACTCTAATGAACTTATCCTCTGCAGCAGAGGTAACTCTGGGTCTTCCATTCCTGTGGCGGTCCTCATGAAAGCCAGTTTCATCATAGCGCTTGATGGTTTTTGCGACTGCACTTGAAGAAACGTTCAAAGTTCTTGAAATTATCCGTATTGACTGACCTTCCGGTCTTAAAGTAATGATGGACTGTCGTTTCTCTTTGCTTATTCGAGCTGTTCTTGCCATAATATGGACTTGGTCTTTTACCAAATAGGCTATATTCTGTCTACCCCCCTACCTTGTCACAACACAACTGATTGGCTCAAACGCATTAAGAAGGAAAGAAATTCCACAAATTAACTTTTAACAAGGCACACCTGTTAATTGAAATGCATTCCAGGTGACTACCTCATGAAGCGGGTTGAGAGAATGCCAAGAGTGTGCAAAGCTGTCATCAAGGCAAAGGGTGGCTATTTTGAAGAATCTCAAATATAAAATATATATTGATTTGTTTAACACTTTTTTGGTTACTACATGATTCCATATGTGTTATTTCATAGTTTTGATGTCTTCACTATTATTCTACAATGTAAAAACATTGACTGGTAGTGTAGGTGAGACAACCACATATCACAATCATAGCAGCTATCAGCAAAGTCAGTGCTAGTAAGAAAATACAAAGTGTTAGTGCAAGGAACACAAGGGTGTAGCCTACCGTTTCAAAATGAGTAGAGACATGGCAGTTTGCAACGACAGTCATTGTAGCAGAGCTCTTTGAATGATTTTCTAAACAAAATGGAGGCTTTCAAAATTACCATGGCCTGTAGCTGATCCGGCTAGGCTAATTTAATAGTGCACACTGCACATCATCATTGGTGTAATGTTATTCATGATTCATTCTAATGGTGATGGCGTGTAGCCTATGATGCTTGGTAACAAGCCAAACAAGTCAACAATTTAATACAGGTGGGGGGGGGGGGATACCCACACATGCCCACATATGCAGATCTTGCACATCTAGCATTCCAGTGTTAATACGAAATTGTAACTATTTTGCACTATGGCCTATTTATTGCCTTACCTCCATAACTTACTACATTTGCACACACTGTATATAGATTTTCTATTGTATTTTCGACTTTATGTTTTGTTTTACCCCATATGTAACTCTGTGTTGTTGTTGTTTTTATCGCACTGCTTTGCTTTATCTTGGCCAGGTCGCAGTTGTAAATGAGAACTTGTTCTCAACTGGCTTACCTGGTTAAATAAAGGTTAAATAAAAATAAATTTAAAAAACACACATGCAGTAAATATTGCGTCTATATATATTGATACAATATATTCCTCAATCAATGGCAGTTCGGCTAATATAGCTGTACATGTTGTTTGATTTGCTTCGTATTGAGCTTATAGTCTACCAGTGGAGGCTGCTTAGGGGAGGACGGCTCCTAATAGTAATGGCTGGAATGGCGTCAATAGAATGGCATCAACCACATCAAACACGTGGTTTCCATGGTTTCCACGTGGTTGATACCATTCCACTGACTCCATTCCAGACATTACTATGAGCCGTCCTCCCCTCAGCAGCCTCCACTGTAGCCTAGTAAGGATTCAGCGTCACGAGGATTCATAAGGATTGCTACAGAATCCAAAGGATTAGAATGTGATGGGAGACGTGGAGATGTTTCACCAACCTTCTGCTTTGTTCCATTTTAGTTTGGTAGATGTCCAACAAAATAATCCTCACACTAAGGCCAGGATTTAATCTGATCGCGCTTTGTCGGCTATGCACCTTTTTAAAGGCATTCATGGGAGACCACTTCAACAGTAAACGCATATGTCCACTCAATCGGAAATTACCTTTAAATGGCACATAGCCTAGCCGACAAAGTGTGATCGGATTGAATCCTGGCCTTAAGCTGCTTGTCACCTTGCGTTCTTTGGTTAAAAAATAAATAAACACAAACAGTTGAGAATCTGTTGCAATGCAAAGGGTTATGGGTCATGTTTGGGTTATGCATGTTCCCCACAGGGGGCCATTTTAGACTATGGCTCTGAAGAGAAATGAGAAGGATGCTCCCAGAGCCAAACCCAGGGACAGGAAGAAGGCCATGATGGCACCAGCCGTCTCCGCCTCATGAGGAGCAACTAATCTGGGGAGAGAGAGAGAGCGAGAGAGAGAGAGAGAGAGAGAGAGAGAGAGTGAACGAGAGAGAGTGAATGAGAGAGAGAGAACGAGAGAGAGAGAGAGAGAGAGAGAGGGAGTGCAATAAATGACACCTTACCCAATGACTTGTACCGTGTGTAAGGTTAGTGTAGGCCTAAATCACGCTGCATATTATAATTTTACTCATACCATCTATGTTAAATGTTAGTTAGCGTTGCAAAACGGTTAGTTCATTGTGAGAGGAAAATGTCGCCCTTGAAAGTTTCAAATCTATCTGGGTTTGCGCCCAGGCGAAGAAGGCAAGAGATCTTACTTGGGCCCGAAGCACATGCAGAGGCTGGCCAGGTATCCACTGGAGAAGGCGAAGAGGATCATGAACACGATGAACCAGGCGTCGTGTTGAAACACCACAGGCAGCTTGTAGCGGGGCTGAACGTTGCACAGCATGAAGAGAGGCACGAAGATCACACGGGCCACCATAAAAATGGGCACCAGTTTGCTGTCCTTCCCAGGCTGAAAGTGGATGGCAGAGAAAGAGATGTCAACACTACTGTAGTAACCACACATCGCCCATGCACATTCGATGAAATGCACTAGTACAGTGATAGTGCCAAGGCTAAGTGATAGTGCTAAGGCTAAGGGATAGTGCTAAGGCTAAGGGATAGTGCTAAGGCTAAGTGATAGTGCTAAGGCTAAGGGATAGTGCTAAGTGATAGTGCTAAGGGATAGTGCTAAGGCTAAGGGTAGTGCTAAGGCTAAGTGATAGTGCTATGGCTAAGTGATAGTGCTAAGGCTAAGTGATAGTGCTAAGGCTAAGTGATAGTGCTAAGGCTAAGGGATAGTGCTAAGGCTAAGGGTAGTGCTAAGGCTAAGTGATAGTGCTAAGGCTAAGTGATAGTGCTAAGGCTAAGTGATAGTGCTACGGCTAAGGGTAGTGCTAAGACTAAGTGATAGTGCTAAGGCTAAGTGATAGTGCTATGGCTAAGTGATAGTGCTAAGGCTAAGGGTAGTGCTAAGGCTAAGTGATAGTGCTACGGCTAAGGGATAGTGCTAAGGCTAAGGGTAGTGCTAAGGCTAAGTGATAGTGCTAAGGCTAAGTGATAGTGCTAAGGCTAAGTGATAGTGCTACGGCTAAGGGTAGTGCTAAGACTAATATAGTGCTAAGGCTAAGTGATAGTGCTATGGCTAAGTGATAGTGCTAAGGCTAAAGGTAGTGCTAAGGCTAAGTGATAGTGCTACGGCTAAGGGATAGTGCTAAGGCTAAGGGTAGTGCTAAGGCTAAGTGATAGTGCTAAGGCTAAGTGATAGTGCTAAGGCTAAGTGATAGTGCTAAGGCTAAGTGATAGTGCTAAGGCTAAGTGATAGTGCTACAGCTAAGGGATAGTGCCAAGGCTAAGTGGTAAGTGCTTTATTCGATAGAAGATGAATTTACAACTTATATTCACATTCAATAAAAACATTGTATGTTTAATAAAACGTTACTGCCATGTTTGTTTTAATTAAGTTGGTTGTAAAATTCATAGAAATTGGATTGATACATGCATCACATTCCCAACGTCACCTCAAGATAAGTAAGTAGATAAGATGCTAAAGGTATTTATCTTAAGTTCAAGGTAGTTCAAAGTTGATTTAGATTTTTTTGTCTCCTAAAAAACAATGGTAAATGTACCATGCCAGTAAAGGCTTATGGGTAACCTCTACTGGTAAATGTACCATGCCAGTAAAGGCTTATGGGTAACCTCTACTGTTCTGTTCCTGTGAGCTGGAATCCTTAGTTCACAATATCCAAAATTCAAATAAGTATCAGTTAGTTTCAGGCATATTCATTCAAATGGGCCAATTCCGTCCAATCTGTAACAAGGGTTTTGTTGCTGACTTACCCACACACACACAGCAGTAAGGCTTCTCCCAGCCCAGTCGCTCAGGTTAAAGAGCAGGAAACAACACACGGGGATGAAGTACATCTCTGAGAGGAGAGGGTAACGTTCAATGACACACATTATCAGTGAATATGGTCATTTTGTAAAGGCTTGTAAATCGACCGGAGTATGTAAGTATACTCTAAAATGGACACATAAACTCATGCTCTTATCATAGATATTCATACACACACACACACACACACACACCCCAGGCGCCTCCACCAGCGATGGTAGACTTGACATCCACAGTGACTGCAGGGTAGACGCCGATGGTGACGGTGAAGGCAAAACATGCAGAGAGAGCCAGGACCCAGATCTACAGTTAAAGGGTCAAAAAGGTCAAGAAGAAAGCACTTTAGATCACCTATTTAGAGAGTTGGGGACCATCGAAATATAATTAACGTTCTATTTCTATGGTTGGGACATTGAGGTTTCCGCATTATGATGCATTAACGTGACACTACAACATTCTACGGCAGCCATGTTAGTGCCCCATTCACAATAAATGGTGAATATTTCACAATGCTATGTAACTGAATGTCTTGAGAGAAAAAAATACTAACAAGACTAGCTTCGTCTCCAGCCCCCTAAATGGAAACTCTTAGCCAGTTTCAGTCAAGTTTTTGAACCAGATGTCCCCTCCACTTCCGAAATTAGAAAGATGCGAGCACCTGCCAAATCGTGATTTGTCCAAATGATCAGTAATGAAAAATCCGGACACCGGAAAAAAAATTCCTTGTATTTCTCAATGAAAAAAAGTATTCATAATATCTGCACGAACTCTTCCAAACTGTTTCGGCTGGGAAGCATACAGACGCCTTAAATTGTCGCTTCTCCTAGTCTGTTGACAGACTCAACGATAACATACTGTAACGACTCTGGGTTTATAAGTGCGGATATCGACTCTGCCAACAGAGCATGCTTTTGGGGCACAGTCGTTCGCGCGCTGGACTTCGGGCCAGAAGGTTGATGGTTCAAGACCTGCTCCCTGCCTGTTTCATTACAATACAGTATGTATACAGTTACGTCCGTTTGTCCACGAGAGATTCCTTCAACCCAGGAGAAAGAGAAGTATGCGGGTAGGTACAGTGAATAATATCAAAAGTGTGACTCTTTAGTTTAGAGATCTACTTTCTAAGTCATGGAAAAACGAGTATTTAAAAAGTATTTATTGCTATGGTGTGTTTACAATCCATTTTAAATACCTACAGTATTTAAAAGGGAATTGGTTTTCATTGTTTTTCCAATTCATAAAGTGAATTGAAATTCATGAAATATTTGTATCTTTCTCCACAAACTCTTAATATGCTGTAAATGTGACTGGTCATTCGACATGCTGGAGACAGCTAAACTAACTTGCAATTGTTTATCGATTAGAGATAAGTGTCTGCAAAGGTGTCTCCAAAATGATGTAATGTAGTGTTTTGTATTTGCTTTTAATGCGCAGTAACGATTTTCAGTTCATGAATAGAATTTCAATTAATCTCCTGAATTGTTTTAGGTCGGGATTTAATCCGTGCTATAACAAATGTTTTAATTTACGGTTGAGCCAACATGTGCCAGAGTTTACAATGAATGCGATCTCCACGAACATCTGAGAAAAGGTCTTTAAAAGCCTAGTTGTGGGCTGTCTAGTGTCCTGAACTATAGCGCGCCATGGATTGAATCCCGGCCTCAATCTAAAAAATAATTATGGCATACCTTCTTGAAGATGGTCAACATGGACACGGTTTGTTCTCCTTCTCCTTGGTTGAGAACTGCAGCATTTTCTGAAGGGGTAAGGAGCGAGGTATTGCTATCTTCCATGATCGTTAAAATAGGTAGCCTAATACAAATGTTTGAATTAAAATATATTCAACAGGTGGCCAAGTTTATGCATAGCTTGGATTTACTTTTCCATACATAAAAAAATGACAATTATCTTTCTCTTATTTCTACATTGAATATTTTCACAAATCTGACAATCATAAATGGCTTTCATTTTACCTTCCAGCCTGTTCATCTCGTTACTAAGCCTGTTCCCACTTCGGCTCTTGTTGTAATATTGGTAGAACTCCTAATAGTAAGGTTCAGAACAACACGAAAGTACAGTCAATTATCTCACACTCTCTAGGGATGTTAACGAAACAGAAGAGATGAACAGGAATGGCTGAAATGGAAGTATTACACATATTTGTTTTTGCTTTAACGACAGACATTTATACACTGGTATATGAATAAGTGATGAATGAAAAGGGGGAGGAAGTATTAGTTGATTATAATAATATGCTATTTAGCAGACGCTTTTATCCAAAGCGACTTACAATCATGTGCGCATACATTTTCACGTATGGGTGGTTCCGGGGATCGAACCCACCACCCTGGCGTTACAAGCGCCATGCTCTACCAATTGAGCTACAGAGGACCACACTTATGAAGTATTGGTTGATTATGAAGTATTAGTTGCATTATGTATTATCATCAAGTAGCATCTCCTAACCCCCTTTTCAGTCAAATATATGTTATAATAACATTTAAAATCTAGAGTTTATTACCAGTTTAGGGAGGACCACATAGGACATTATGGCCAATATGATCACTACACAGGCTGTGATGAAGTATCCAAAAGCAGCATCACTTAGTGCTGAGCCACCTGGGGGGTGGGAAGGGGGTGGGAAGGAGGGGAGAGAAAGAGAGAGAGAGAGAGAGAGAGAAACTTCACTTGTACAGCCATATCAAAAGTAATACCATTTTCTGTTATAGCAACATGTACATATACCAAAGGAGTCTATAAATTCATTTCTTAGAAATATTAGTAATTTTTTTAATCATATTTTTTATCACTCTCTTGCCTCAACTGTCTTTTGTGGAGGTGAACTTTATTATTTTACTTTATTCTAAAGCATTAGTAGTAAAAATGTAAAAACATGTATTTCTTATATATATATATATATATATATATATATACACACAGTTGAAGTCGGAAGTTTACATACACCTTAGCGAAATACATTTAAACTCAGTTTTTCACAATTCCTGACATTTAATCCTAGTAAAAATTCCCTGTCTTAGGTCAGTTAGGATCACCACTTTATTTTAAGACTGTGAAATGTCAGAATAATAGTAGAGAGAATGATTTATTTCAGCTTTTATTTATTTCATCACATTCCCAGTGGGTCAGAAGTTTACATACACTCAATTAGTATTTTGTAGCATTGCCTTTACATTGTTTAACTAGGGTCAAACGTTTCGGGTAGCTTTCCACAAGCTTCCCACAATAAGTTGGGTGAATTTTGGCCCATTCCTCCTGACAGAGCTGGTGTAACTGAGTCAGGTTTGTAGGCCTCCTTGCTCGCACACGCTTTTTCAGTTCTGCCCACTAATTTTCTATAGGATTGAGGTCAGGGCTTTGTGATGGCCACTCCAATACCTTGACTTTGTCATCCTTAAGCCATTTTGCCACAACTTTGGAAGTATGCTTGGGGTCATTGTCCATTTGAAAGACCCATTTGCGACCAAGCTTTAACTTCCTGACTGATGTCTTGAGATGTTGCTTCAATATATCCACATAATTTTCCTTCCTCATGATGCCATCTATTTTGTGAAGTGCTCCAGTCCCTCCTGCAGCAAAGCACCCCCACAGCATGATGCTGCCACCCCTGTGCTTCACGGTTGGGATGGTGTTCTTCGGCTTGCAAGCAACCGCCTTTTTCCTCCAAACATAACAATGGTCATTATGGCCAAAGAGTTCTATTTTGGTTTAATCAGATCAGAGGACATTTCTCCAAAAAGTACAATATTTGTCCCCATGTGCAGTTGCAAACCGTAGTCTGGCTTTTTTATGGCGGTTTTGGAGCAGTGGCTTCTTCCTTGCTGAGCGGCCTTTCAGGTTATGCCGATATAGGACTCGTTTTACTGTGGATATAGATACTTTTGTACATGTTTCCTCCAGCATCTTCACAAGGTCCTTTGCTGTTGTTCTGGGATTGATTTGCACTTTTCGCACCAAATTACGTTCATCTCTAGGAGACAGAACGCGTCTCCTTCCTGAGCGGTATGACGGCTGCGTGGTCCCATGGTGTTTATACTTGCGTACTATTGTTTGTACAGATGATCGTGGTACCTTCAGGCGTTTGGAAATTGCTCCCAAGGATGAACCAGACTTATGGTTTTTTTCTGCGGTCTTGGCTGATTTCTTTTGTTTTTCCCATTATGTCAAGCAAAGAGACACTGAGTTTGAAGGTAGGCCTTGAAATACATCCACAGGTTCACCTCCAATTGACTCAAATGATGTCAATAAGCCTATCAGAAGCTTCTAAAGCCATGACATCATTTTCTGGAATTTTCCAAGCTGTTTAAAGGCACAGTCAACTTAGTGTATGTAAACTTCTGACCCACTGGAATTGTGATACAGTGAATTATAAGTGAAATAATCTGTCTGTAAACAATTGTTGGAAAAATTACTTGTGTCATGCACAAAGTAGATGTCCTAACCGACTTGCCAAAACTATAGTTTGTTAACAAGAAATTTGTGGAGTGGTTGAAAAACTAGTTTTAATTTCTCCAACCTAAGTGTATGTAAACTTCCGACTCCCCCCCCGGTGTATCATCATCTCTCAGACGTACTTGCGATAGCACAGATCATGGAGAAGGCAGCGAAAGTGCCCGCCAGACCTTGCCCACTCATAATGGGCGTGGTGTATTTGGCGGGCAGAAGCCCTGCCATGCCAAACAGACTGCCCTGCAGGATAGCGCCAAAGGCTGATGGAAGGTTAAAAAAAAAACAAAAAAACACAGTCAATAAGACAGAGTCCAGTCATCCCAACATGAAGCTATCATTTAACATGCAGTTTGAGTGTTCAATAATCTTACTTCTTTCAAACATTCAAACTTCTTTGAAGCAGTCTAAAATACATTTGGGTTACAGATAATTACAGCATTTGTCTTCTTGGCAGCTGAATGAATAAGAGCGTCTGCTAAATTAGTGGTTCCCAAACTTTTTCACGCCCCCACCCCCTGCAATTGTACACATTTTGTCATGGGGTGCAAAGAAAATGTTGCCGTTTTAAAGCAAATTTTCTTGCAATTCTATACATTTTGCCATGTCTAATGTGTATTCATGTGATAACTGAGTGACTAAAATATTACAACAATATCTATGGGCTAAATAACCAGAATAAAAAAACAGCTAGTTGATCTGGACATCTCTGATGATGCAATACCCAATTTCGAAATTGGACACCTTGTGCATTCTACTATTACAGCTTTCAAGAATAAGTTTAAAGCCGGACTGAGCTCCTTAAAAAAAAAATATATATATATATATATACAGTACCAGTCAAAAGTTTGGACACGCCTACTCATTCAAGGGTTTTTCTTTATTTTTACTATTTTCTACATTGTAGAATAATAGTGAAGACATCAAAACTATGAAATAACATACGGAATCATGTAGTAGCCAAAATAAGTGTTAAACAAATCAAAATATATTTTATATTTGAGATTGATGACAGCTGTGCACACTCTTGGCATTCTCTCAGCTTCACCTGGAATGCTTTTCCAACAGTCTTGAAGGAGTTCCCACATATGCTGAAAACTTGTTGGCTGCTTTTCCTTCAGTCTGCCATCCGATTCATCCCAAACCATCTCAATTGGGCTGAGGTCGGGGGATTGTGGAGGCCAGGTCATCTGATGCAGCACTCCATCACTCTCCTTGGGTCTTCCATTCCTGTGGCGGTCCTCATGAGAGCCAGTTTAATCATAGCGCTTGATGGTTTTTGCGACAGCACTTTAAGAAACGTTCAAAGTTCTTGACATTTTCCGTATTGACTGGCCTTCATGTCTTAAAGTAATGATAGACTGTCGTTTCTCCTTGCTTATTTGAGCTGTTCTTGCCATAATATGGACTTGGTCTTTTACCAAATAGGGCTATCTTCTGTATACCCCACCTACCTTGTCACAACACAACTGATTGGCTCAAACGCATTAAGAAGGAAAGAAATTCCACAAATTAACTTTTAAGAAGGCACACCTGTTAATTGAAATGCATTCCAGGTGACTACCTCATGAAGCTGGTTGAGAGAATGCCAAGAGTGTGCAAAGCTGTCATCAAGGCAAGGGGTGGCTATTTGAAGAATCTCAAATATAAAATATATTATATTATTATGAAGAGTGCCTTGGTCCTCCTTTCTTTTTGATGACCAATTCACCCCCTTTGACCAAAGAGCACCATCTGTCTACCAACATCTACTATTGTGTACCTTAGTAGCGCTTCCCTTCCTCCTCTTCATAAAATATATTTGTTTAACACTTATTTGGTTACTACATGATTCCATATGTGGTATTTCATAGTTCTGATGTCTTCACTACTATTCTACAATGTACAAAAATAGTTTAAAATAAAGAAAAACCCTTGAATGAGTAGGCGTGTCCAAACTTTTGATTGGTGATCTATGTTGTTTTTGCCCAATCAGGACAACTCAGATGAATTCAAGGGGAAAAAGAATTGACACGTTAAAAAGAAGGAGAAAGGGGCCAAAAACTCACAGTTTATGATAACAATCTTGATCATGGTTAATGTGAAGAAAGGGACCGGTGCCATGTCTATTTTCACCACGATGGCCGTGATAAGAAACAGCACCAAAATCACCGCCAGGCTGCCCATGATCCTGAACTTTTGAGGAATCCTGGGAGTTAAGAGAGTCGGAGTTAAATAATCCGAGGTCAATCTTATGTTGATCACAAGCGGGTCCTGGTACACTTTTAACACTACTGAGCTGAACTGGGCCAAGCTATACAATGAACACATCTTCATATTAGTTTGTCCCCAAAAAATATGAAGATGTAACTTTTTGGAGTAGTGCTTTAATGCATTAGCAAACTCAAAGATGTGGGGGGTGAAGTGGTGGGCTAACTAACCTGTGATGCAGGACTGAGTTGAGACAGGTGAAGATCAGTAACGGCACCATTGCACAAAGTGTTGATACGTTGTTGTAACCGGCCTCCATAGGGCTACGGTCGTAGGGTTTGTCGGTTGATATTTGGGTGGGGTCTCTGAGACGGCTGGTAAAATACTGTAGAGAGACGGAGGACAGACCCTTAATTTTAGTTCATTGCTAATGTGTGTTGAAAGTTCTGGAGCAATATGGCTGTCGTGCATCACCCAGGTAGGTGCTATCCATTGGTAGTGGATGCAATACAATAATGTATCAAATTTAATGTAGAGCGCTTTGAGCGCTTGAAAAAAAATGCTGTTCAAATGAATTATTCTAATAAATAGATAAGGGGGTATCAGTATCTCTGTGAATTATCACAAGCTAATATCAAGACGATCTGGAAAGTAACACTTGAGACATATTTAGAAATGAATACAGACTGAATACAGACGTCTCGCTAAAAGCTCTGGCATTGTATTTCTGGCATGTATTATTTTATTGTTCACTCTGAAAGTAGATGATAAGAGCAGATGCTGTGCGCTACCATAGTGGCTGTCATGAAGAAGTTCCATGGCAGGAGAGTTCCTAAGCCCAGCATGAAAAAGATCAGCCACACGCCATTGTTTCTGTTGGACGACAGAGGAGAGGAAGCAACTGTTACCCAGTTTATTTGTATGGTTAATTTGACAATGAATACCATATTCATTTTTACGTAGTATGTAGGCCCACAAAAAAATTGCAAGGTAAAAAGGTAATTACTTGACTAGATATTATATTCCATTTGGGATTCAATTAAGCAAATTCCAATCCTTTCTGTAGGACAAGGTGTGACCACTGGGGGGGGGGTTATAACCCTGGACGCCTGTCTGGCCTCCAGGTGAGTACTCTAACCACTGTCCCTGAAGAGTTAACTCCCTTGGGGGAAGCTCGTGACACACTTTACATTTTAGTCATTTTTAGTCATTTAGCAGACGCTCTTATCCAGAAACGCCATGCTCTACCAACTGAGCTACACGGGACTACGACTTCCAATCCAAAGGCTAACCTAACGGTTAAATTACCATTTGGTGCGTGTTACAATTTAATTTGCAAGTAACCATATAAAGAGGGACTAGCCAGAGGTTCACAGAAACTAGATACTGTCTCTAAAATTGTGAAGATGTCACCATACAAAGTGAACACAAAGAGGCTCCTACTCACTTGTCTTTAGGCTCATGGACATCCATTGTTTGTCTTCAGTGATTACTGTCTATCACACTTTTCCACAGCTCTGCACAAAACCTGAAAGAAATAGGATGGATTTAAACACATCATGTATTTTCCCTTCAGTCATGTCGAGGAATTACAACAAAACAAACCACAATGATTGCAGAATTCAACCACTTCAGAAAACAATGACCTAGACTAGAGGGGTTTAGGGAATAACACTGGGTAGTGGAATTACAATTCTACCATTGCAGTCTGTCTGTCTGTCTGTAGGCTACTATTCATTATGGGTATCTAAAATGATTGCCCTCTAGTGGTTGTTATAGATAAAGGAAACTAGGCCCAGTTACATTTCTGAGCATCCCTTCACAATGGCTTAGTTTACACAGGCAGACAAATTCTGATCTTTTGCCTACTTATCTGATTGGTAAAAAGACTAATAAGTGAAAAATATCAGAATTGGGCTGCCTTTGTAAACAAAGCCATATGTGTTTCCCAAACTGTGGTAATGTCACAGGACCAGATCCGTTGCCCAGAATTTCACAAGTGATCTTGGAAAGAACCTGTGATTGCGCATTTGCCTGATTGTAAGTCAGGACAAGGTTGTCTACTAAATGATGAAAATGTAAATATACAATTGTGGGTAGGCTACCATTTAGGCAATAGCAAAGAGCTCAGCGGATATGTCCTGCATTATTTAGACCCAATTAAATGAAGATATTGTACAAAAACACACTGTTACTCTTCCTCACAAAATATGATTGAGGGTTAAAAGGAGAACCACTTGAGCTCCAGCTGAAGATAAATACTAATAAAAAGGAGGAACATTTGGGAAAAATCCTTCTAATGAAAAAAAAAAACCCAACAGGTAATTAAATACAAAAATATATATGTTTTTTTAGGGTCCCACTTATTACATAACTAAGGTACATATTTAGTGTCAGCAATAAACATAAAAGGAAGAATGAGCAAACCAACTCTACATGTAGGCTAGTAGGCCTAAACGATGCACATCAGTAGCAGTAGCAGGTGTATGTAGGCTGTAAACTGAGTTTGCTGTAAAAAAAAAAACTTAGTGCATAAGTCAAAATGGTTGGGTTGCTCATTTGACTTAACTTTATTTTTGGGCTATTGCTAACGCTAACGGTAGCTTAGTTTTTATATTTACGATAAATGCAAATAAAAAATAAATAAAAAAATGCATGTCCATAAAGCAAGTAATACTTAGGCTCCACCAAAAAACAATGCCAACTGCATTTTTCAAATTGGCTGCTGCCTTATGCAATTATTTCACCTAAATGCGATCATAATCTGTCACCCAAAAGCGATTCTTAATTCACACTTTTAAAAAGCAAAAAAACATTTGGCCGTAGTCTGTAGCCTACCTTTGTTTAAATGTAGAAGCGGGGTAGAAATTAAACTGACGGTCTTCAGTAGCGCAGACAGTTTGGTGCGTTTTGACGCAACAATGGGATGACATTAAATATTGATATTATAGTCGATCACTAGGCACAAAATAAAGAAATAAAATAGGCCTAAATTTACTTTTTCCAGGGGACCTCTACGTAATATATATATAGTAAACATAACATTCACATTCACCCAAGTCAAATTGTATGTAAAGGAAGATATACAAGATTAACATAGGTCATCATAATTTAATTCAATTTCCAATAAAAGCCATACTGATGACGGTAAGCAACCTCTGTACAAAATAACATTTTGAATCCCTGATTGAGTCGCAACCTCTGTACAAAATAACATTTTGAATCCCTGATTGAGTCACAACAGTAAAAGACAGAAGTGAAAAGTATCTGTTTCCGATCGATGATCATTCGCTTGAGGGTTGTGCTGTTGCACCACATCGCTCCTAACGCAATATAGCCTTTATTTGAGGAAATGTGGCTCTCTCACAATCCATCCTGTAAAATTAAATCACATAAAGTAGATGTGATCTGGAGCCTGGAGAAATACGTTACATTGTAGTTGTACGTCTACATATTCCCTGGGGAGAGGACAGGTCAGGCTATGTAAAGATAACCCTAAACGCCCAGTATGTTTAAATTTGATTATTTATTTGCATGTAAATGCACTAAATTGAGTACCAACACTCAGTATAAATCAAATCAAGTTTAATTAGATCAGTTGAATACAGTTATCACCTTCAGGCCTCAGTGATCTTATCATGTGCTCATATTGTACTCATTTTTATAATAGACTCAATCATGGACACTCTTACTGACAGTTGAGGCTGCTTCGCATGATGTATTGTTGTCTCTACCTTCTTGCCCTTTGTGCTGTTGTCTGTGCCCAATAATGTTTGTACCATGTTTTGTGTTGCTACCATGTTGTGCTGCAGCCATGTTATGTTGCTGCCATGTTGTTGTCATGTTGTGATGCTACCATGCTGTTTTGTCATGTGTTGCTGCCATGCTATGTTGTTGTCTTAGGTCTCTCTTTATGTAGTGTTGCGGTGTCTCCCTTTTCGTGATGTGTGTGTTTTGTCCTATATTTTTATTATATTTTTAATCCCAGCCCCCGTCCCCGCAGGAGGCCTTTTGCCTTTTGCCAGGCCGTCATTGTAAATAACAATTTGTTATTAACTGACTTGCCTAGTTAAATAAAGGTTAAATAAAAATAAATAAAAATAAAATAGCTAAGTATCAATCCAGGCAATGTGATGAGAAATAAAGTGTATTTTTAGTCAATGTGGGGGTGAACAATTAGTATGTTTGTCTACATATAATTGCAATTATGTTACTACATAATTATACACTATCTACTTTAAACGCAAAATAATGACAGTGAAAGGTAATTTGTGGAAACACCCGATCAATCAAAGACGCCAAGACAAGACCGTCACATGTCCGGGCTCAGTGGTCACCTGACGGTGTGGCGTCATATGAACAAAGACAGTATAAAGTCTGACAGAAGCCAAGAGCGACCACTCACAACTAGACCGACAGTCAAATACACTCGATAGAACAAGAGGAACATCAAACAGCGCAGTCATGCTGTACCTCGCTCTGCTTTTCGTCTCCGCAGGTAATATGATACAACGTAGAATGTATGATTAGCCACATAATTGTCACTTTGTATCAAAGTATCGAGGTTACTTTCGTTTCGTAAACATGTCAGTAGTAATGTCGCTGATACATTTTAAACCTATTTCGTCACTTTTTGCACATTCGAGATGTGTAACTAACTAACTAACTAGCTGATGTAGCAGCATTGACTTCGTACTAGCTAGTTAACGTTGGCTAATCATTGTTGCGTTATGACGCTTCCTAGGGAGGTAACTAACGGCTATTTGGCTATAATAATAATAATATGCCATTTAGCAGACGCTTTTATCCAAAGCGACTTACAGTCATGCGTGCATACATTTTTGTGTATGGGTGAACCCGGGGATCGAACCCACTACCCTGGCGTTACAAGCGCCGTGCTCTACCAATTGAGCTACAGAGGCTATCATGTTGAAAATTTCTAAAAGCCACCATATATAAATATCAAAGCAGCTCATACTAGCTAATTTTAGCTCAGACATTGGTGTGAAGCATTAGTCAAACATAAACAACATAGTAACTAGCTAGGCCAGTGTATTCTTACACGTTTTTTTTTTAATTTATTTTTATTACAGCTTCCTGCACATATTAATGGAACAATTGTTATATCACCACATATATTATTGTATATCACACACTTTGGGTCAATGTTAACAAATCAAAAAACAGAAGTGTACAGTGAGTCTGTACTCTATCCTTCACGTAGAGAATCTTTAGGGAAACAAAGTATGGTTCTGTTGTCCTCTCAAATCAATCTATCCCTCTAACCTGTTTTCCTGTTCACCGTTTCTCCTTTATTGAATGTAGTTTGAAAGACTGAGTGTACTCTTGATGTAGTCCATCCACCACTTGAGTCAGCTTTTGGACAGGTACATGATAGATGGGCCTATCTTTCTCATCGTTCATATCCTCATAGTTATTTTTGCCCAACTACATTCCTAATGCAGCAGTCCCAACGAACGATTGTTGTTGAGACAAAATGGGGACAAAGGGTGTAGGGCAGGTACATCTTCATGGGTGATTAGGCAGTCCTAGGTGAGGGTAGGTGGGTAGGAGGGTAAGCAGGCCTACAGGAAGTGAAAGCTAGTGTGGCTTTATTCGGTAGACGTTTTTTTAATTTCTTCTTCTTATGTTCTGTTCTCATGGGGGAATATATCAGGTTAGGGTTTCACTTCACTTTTTTTGATCATGCAGATTATTTCTGATTTAAGTCTACACCGTCAGCAATAGATGTTCGCCTAAACATGTATAACGTTGCTGTTCCATTGTCTATTCCAAGAGGATTGTAATGATTCAGATCCAGAGTCTTTTAGCTGACTACTACCTAACACGTTCCCTAAATCAATCATGCAGTCAGTGTGTCACATCCCGTATAGGTCCCCCTGTACATGCTCTGTGCTTAACAAGCAGAACTCACTTCCCCATAGGCCTAATTGGCTAGTATCATTACAATAACTTTGTTGTCGTAGTAAACATGCACAAGCTTGTTACCTTTTTGCCTTAGTGTCCTAGTTTGGTGTGGAGATTGAAGGGTTGCTTGTTGCGGCTCTGTGTGACAGACAATAGCTAGGCCTATTTATAACTAGCTTGTTCCTTGTTGACTTGGTTTTGGAATGCCCTGTGTGATATGAAATTGTATGATTACTCATAGCGAGTGTCAGTCGTATGATTTCTCATATTTGCAGAACTACAGGCTAGGTATCAGTTCCTGCAATACATTTGCTCTTGTGTTCCTCTTTTTTAGTTTTGGGGTAATTTGTAGAGCGTTTAGTTTGCAATGATGACAGCACAAAATCGGCAATCAGTATTAGACTAGTTCTTTGACACACCTTACTTCAATTGGAGTGCTGCTTAAGCATTTGGCTGCACCCGCTTTAACATCCTGCTAAACTGTGTATGCGACTAATAAACTTTGATTTGCCCCCTCTCGTCATCAACGGCTATCAAATGGGCTAAGTGTCTCAGTCAGGGGTTAGGCTAACTGTCTCAGTCAGGGGTTAGGCTAAGTGTCGCAGTCAGGGGTTAGGCTAACTGTCTCAGTCAGGGGTTAGGCTAACTGTCTCAGTCAGGGGTTTTTTGTAGTCTTTTGTGCTGCTTTGTGCCGTAATGTGATGTTTGATTCACTCCCCGTCTCCCACAGCTCTTAGTGGCGTAGGCTACAAGCAGCTCTTAGTGGCGTAGGCTACAAGCAGCTGTTAGTGGCGTAGGCTACAAGCAGCTGTTAGTGGCGTAGGCTACAAGCAGCTCTTAGTGGCGTAGGCTACAAGCAGCTGTTAGTGGCGTAGGCTACAAGCAGCTGTTAGTGGCGTAGGCTACAAGCAGCTGTTAGTGGCGTAGGCTACAAGCAGCTGTTAGTGGCGTAGGCTACAAGCAGCTCTTAGTGGCGTAGGCTACAAGCAGCTCTTAGTGGCGTAGGCTGCAAGCAGCTCTTAGTGGCGTAGGCTACAAGCAGCTCTTAGTGGCGTAGGCTACAAGCAGCTCTTAGTGGCGTAGGCTACAAGCAGCTCTTAGTGGCGTAGGCTACAAGCAGCTCTTAGTGGCGTAGGCTACAAGCAGCTCTTAGTGGCGTAGGCTACAAGCAGCTCTTAGTGGCGTAGGGCTACAAGCAGCTCTTAGTGGCGTAGGCTACAAGCAGCTCTTAGTGGCGTAGGCTACAAGCAGCTCTTAGTGGCGTAGGCTACAAGCAGCTCTTAGTGGCGTAGGCTACAAGCAGCTCTTAGTGGCGTGAGGCTACAAGCAGCTCTTAGTGGCGTAGGCTACAAGCAGCTCTTAGTGGCGTAGGCTACAAGCAGCTCTTAGTGGCGTAGGCTACAAGCAGCTGTTAGTGGCGTAGGCTACAAGCAGCTCTTAGTGGCGTAGGCTACAAGCAGCTGTTAGTGGCGTAGGCTACAAGCAGCTGTTAGTGGCGTAGGCTACAAGCAGCTGTTAGTGGCGTAGGCTACAAGCAGCTGTTAGTGGCGTAGGCTACAAGCAGCTCTTAGTGGCGTAGGCTACAAGCAGCTCTTAGTGGCGTAGGCTACAAGCAGCTCTTAGTGGCGTAGGCTACAAGCAGCTCTTAGTGGCGTAGGCTACAAGCAGCTCTTAGTGGCGTAGGCTACAAGCAGCTCTTAGTGGCGTAGGCTACAAGCAGCTCTTAGTGGCGTAGGCTACAAGCAGCTCTTAGTGGCGTGAGGCTACAAGCAGCTCTTAGTGGCGTAGGCTACAAGCAGCTCTTAGTGGCGTAGGCTACAAGCAGCTCTTAGTGGCGTAGGCTACAAGCAGCTCTTAGTGGCGTAGGCTACAAGCAGCTCTTAGTGGCGTGAGGCTACAAGCAGCTGTTAGTGGCGTAGGCTACAAGCAGCTGTTAGTGGCGTAGGCTACAAGCAGCTCTTAGTGGCGTAGGCTACAAGCAGCTCTTAGTGGCGTAGGCTACAAGCAGCTGTTAGTGGCGTAGGCTACAAGCAGCTCTTAGTGGCGTAGGCTACAAGCAGCTCTTAGTGGCGTAGGCTACAAGCAGCTGTTAGTGGCGTAGGCTACAAGCAGCTGTTAGTGGCGTAGGGCTACAAGCAGCTCTTAGTGGCGTGGGCTACAAGCAGCTGTTAGTGGCGTAGGCTACAAGCAGCTCTTAGTGGCGTAGGCTACAAGCAGCTCTTAGTGGCGTAGGCTACAAGCAGCTCTTAGTGGCGTAGGCTACAAGCAGCTCTTAGTGGCGTAGGCTACAAGCAGCTCTTAGTGGCGTAGGCTACAAGCAGCTCTGCCATTCTATTACGCTTCATCATCAAACCCAAACGTAAGATTGATCACTCGTCACTCGTGTGAGTCGTGAATGGTCCTTAACTTGGCCGGCTGTTTTCACCGGCCCATTCAAAGCCAAGCTGGCCAATAATTCCAATCCTTATGACACTGTTTACTGTAGACTAAAGTAGCAGCACAGACTCCTGAAAATGTAGCCTGTTTTTGTGATGTTTATCCCCCCCTTGTGATGTTTTCAAAGTAGGTGGTAAAAACTTGAATAGCTATCTATGCTGACTGACTCACTGGCACTGTAACATGTAGCAGAAAGGCTTTGCTCGCTGGAGTCAGTTAGACAATGCTGAAATGTCCTTGTGATAGCTAGGTCCAGCACCTCATTTTGGGCAACAACTTTTTTTTTTTTTTTGTCTGCCTAGTCATGTGACCTGACCACTGAGGAGAAAATGAGGAGGGGGGGGTGTGTCTACCTCTACTGTAGGAAGATGGGAGTGAATGATTGACTCACTGCAGTGTGAAGGTATTATCGATTTAATACGAACATGAGCGATTGTTTCACATTGGGCTGCCTACCACGGCCACAGAGGCCTGGGTTGGGCAGAACCACAGAAGGTTTTGGGGCAGAACCACAGAAGGTTTTGGGGCAGAACCACAGAAGGTTTTGGGGCAGAACCACAGAAGGTTTTGGGGCAGAACCACAGAAGGCTTTGGGGCAGAACCACAGAAGGTTTTGGGGCAGAACCACAGAGGCTTTGGGGCAGAACCACAGAAGGTTTTGGGGCAGAACCACAGAAGGTTTTGGGGCAGAACCACAGAAGGCTTTGGGGCAGAACCACAGAAGGTTTTGGGGCAGAACCACAGAAGGTTTTGACAGCTACTACCTCTCCCCTTCTCGGAACGTTTCGTGGTTACAAAAACACAGGCCCCGCCCTGTCTGTCATCTCTCTTCCGGCTGTTAATTACAATGACCCACTCCTACGGGTCCAGGCTAACTGGGCGACGTCACCGGGGTTTCTGCTCCGTAATTGTTTTCTTTTGTCACATGAGTAGCTATCTAATCACACTGGTGGTTTATTTGGCAACGGCCGTGCGTCCATCAGCTTCTTCGGCACTCCTTCCCTCAGTTAATGCAACATTTGTGCTTACATCCATGAATCTGAAGATTAGAATTTTGCATTTGAGCAAATAGGAAAAACTAACTCCCCTTCTTTGCACGTAGTCCCGTGTAGCTCAGTTGGTAGAGCATGACGTTTGCAACGCCAGGGTTGTGGGTTCATTTCCCACGGGGGACCAGTATGAAAAAAAAAAAAAAGTATGCACTTAACTGTAAGTCGCTCTGGATAAGAGCGTCTGCTAAATGACTAAAATGTTAAATATACAACCGTTTTAATGTTGTCACGATACCAGAATTATGACTTCAATACCAGGTTTATTATCGCGATACTTTATACATTTTTAGTAATTTAGCAGACACTTTTATCCAGAGTGACTTACAGGAGCAGTAAGGGTTTAGTGCCTTGCTCAAGGGCACATCGACAGCTTTTTCACCTAGTCGGCTCTGGGATTTGAGCCAGCGACTTTTCGGTTATTGGCCCAAAGCTCTTAACCACTAGGCTACCTGCCGCCCGTACCAAAACAATACTCGATACCGAATTGATACTAGGCAAAAAAATAAAAAACTTATTGGCTAAAGTCATTGAACAATATGTTGATAACTGGTAGAACAACTAAAATATATTCTAGGCTATTATATATTCAATTTCTTTCTAAATAAAACGGCATATTAAAAAAACAAAATATCTGAAATTTCCCATAATGCAAAAAACATTATTATTTTAATGTAATTTGATACATTAGGGTTAATTAGCTGATCTATAGCAATACTATTGGGTGAAATTACATTCATTAGACCTATGATTTATTTATTCATTACAGCTAAATAATTTGTATTAAATTAATAGTTTAGTTCCAAAACGGCAAACACTTTGAAGCTCTTTCCTGAAGCTCGCTGGTTCGAATCCCCGAGCAGACTAGGTGAAAAATCTCTGTGCTCTTGAGCAAGGCACTTCACCCTAGTTCCTGCTGTAAGTTGCTCTGGATAAGAGCGTCTGCTAAATGACTTAAATGTACACATTATACTATGATTCCCAGGGTGCAATGCTCCGTCCAGGCCTCAAGGGGCCAGGGTTCTGGTCTAGAAGCACGGTTTCGATTGCTCCTACAGTTTTGCTTCGGTACTGCAGTTTAACTGACGCCCCGGCCCAGAAAGACAATTTCCATAGACGACCACGTAGAGAAGTCAGATTTGAAAATTCCTAATAAGACACTTTAGTCATCACCTTTTGTGCACAAAACATCCATTTGAATGATTCCAATAATTGTTGTTGAGGCATATTTTTAATCGATCACTAACAGCTGAAGATATTACAAATGTATTTTGTTCACAAAAAAACAAGGGTAGAGATGGTACAACGGTAGAATTGTTCTGCAAGCATATGTACACTTGTAGTTGCGTGTCAATGTGAAAAATGAATAAAGGCTTCACATGTTTTGTCACGCATGTAGTATGTGGCCCTTCACTTGGTTTCAAAATCTCAATGTGGCCCTTGAGCCAAAAGGTTGGCCCACCCCTGCACTAGACAGAGAGAGCTGTCTGTTCAGTATGTTGTCTCTTCAGTATGGTGTCTCTTTCGGTTTGCCCACCCCTGGTGTAGAGGCATGTTTTCATTAGAAGAAGCTGTCTGCGTTTTCTCTTGCTTGCTTCTCCAAAGTGGCTATGACGTGAAACACATTTGACAGAAGCACCGACAGTAACAAATTCTAGTACTGAACCGTTTTTTAAATGTTCTAGTATTGGGAAAAAAGTACTGACATTTCAGTGTACTGTGCAACACTACGACCGTTATATTTTTGTGTCTTCCCTAGGTTTTCTTTTCAAGGCCAACTGTGTGTACACACATACATGTATGTGTGTATATATATATATATATATATATATATATATATATAATATACTTTTTGTATGTATGTGGACACCCATTCAAATGAGTGGATTCCGCTATTTCAGCCACACCCGTTGCTGACAGGTGTATAAAATCGAGCACACTGCCATGTAATCTCCATAGACAAACATTGACAGTAGAATGGCTTTACTGAAGAGCTCAGTAACTTTCAACGTGGCACCGTCATAGTCGGCTCGTCAAATTTCTGCCCTGCTAGAGCTGCCCCAGTCAACTGTAAGTGCTGTTATTGGGAAGTGGAAATGTCTAGGAGCAACAACGGCTCAGCCGCGAAGTGGTAGGCCGCACAAGCTCAAAGAACAGGACTGCCGAGTGCTGAAGCGCGTAGTGCATAAAAATCGTCTTTCGGTTGCAACACTCACTACCAAGTTCCAAACTGCCTCTGGAAGCAACGTCAGCACAATAACTGTTTGTCGGGAGCTTCATGAAATGGGTTTCCATGGCTGAGCAGCCGCACACAAGCCTAAGATCACCATGCGCAATGCTAAGCATTTGCTGGAGTTGTGTAAAGCTCGCCGCCATTGGACTCTGGAATAGTGGAAACGGGGACGAATCTGGGTTTGGCGGATACCAGGAGAACGCTACCTGCCCCAATGCATAGTGCCAACTGTAAAGTTTGGTGGAGGAGGAATAATGGTCTGGGGTGGTTTTTCATGGTTCAGGGTGTGTGTGTTTGTGAGAGCAATCCATCCATGACAGACTATGATCCCTTATTGATGTCACTTGTTAAATCCACTTCAATCAGTGTAGATGAAGGGGAGGAGACAGGTTAAATAAGGACTTTTAAGCCTTGAGACAATTGAGACATGGATTGTGTATGTGTGCCATTCAGAGGGTGAATGGGAAAGACAAATGATTTAAGTGCCTTTGAACGGGGTCTGGTAGTAGGTGCCAGGCGCACCGGTTTGAGTTTGTCAAGAACTCCAAAGCTGCTGGCTTTTTCACGTGCAACAGTTTCCCGTGTGTATCAAGAATGGTCCACCACCCAAAGGACATCCAGCCAACTTGACACAACTGTGGGAAGCATTGGAGTCAACATGGGCCAGCATCCCTGTGGAGCGCTTTCGACACCTTGTAGAGTCCATGCCCCCGACGAATTGAGGCTGTCCTGAAGATGGTTGGTGTTGGGTGCTTTCCACTGTGGTTTCTTGGTAGGATCTGTTTCCATACAACACAAAGTTCACTATGTTTCGGTTAGATCAGATGAGGAAGCAGGTCTAGTTGGTCTTGGTATTCCCCTTACGAGTCACATGACCCTTCTTTCATTTCCTGTTCTCTGGTTTATTTTTAAGAGAATTGTATTACGTCTGTACTTTCGCCTGCTTGAAAAGGAACTGGTGCTAGGTTACATACCGTGGGCCAATGTCTTCACTCCAACAGCTAGGCCTGAATAGATCCTTCAAACAAATAGGTTGACTTATAAACCGATGACTGTTTTAACATGCACTATGTTTATCCAAGAATGTGTGGGGGCAGTGTCACTTCTGTAACACTTTTTCTGCTACACCAACCAACCGTTTGGGATAGTTGGGTAGGCAGGGAAATCATAGCCGTCGCTACCCCTCTGTTGGGTACTGAACAGTGTGGCTAACGATAGTTTCTAATGGTAGTGTCTCCTCTCTCCTAGCCGTCGCTACCCCTCTGTTGGGTACTGAACAGTGTGGCTAACGATAGTTTCTAATGGTAGTGTCTCCTCTCTCCTAGCCGTCGCTACCCCTCTGTTGGGTACTGAACAGTGTGGCTAACGATAGTTTCTAATGGTAGTGTCTCCTCTCTCCCTAGCCGTCGCTACCCCGCTGTTGGGTACTGAACAGTGTGGCTAACGATAGTTTCTAATGGTAGTGTCTCCTCTCTCCCTAGCCGTCGCTACCCCTCTGTTGGGTACTGAACAGTGTGGCTAACGATAGTTTCTAATGGTAGTGTCTCCTCTCTCCTAGCCGTCGCTACCCCCGCTGTTGGGTACTGAACAGTGTGGCTAACGATAGTTTCTAATGGTAGTGTCTCCTCTCTCCTAGCCGTCCGCTACCCCGCTGTTGGGTACTGAACAGTGTGGCTAACGATAGTTTCTAATGGTAGTGTCTCCTCTCTCCTAGCCGTCGCTACCCCTCTGTTGGGTACTGAACAGTGTGGCTAACGATAGTTTCTAATGGTAGTGTCTCCTCTCTCTCCTAGCCGTCGCTACCCCTCTGTTGGGTACTGAACAGTGTGGCTAACGATAGTTTCTAATGGTAGTGTCTCCTCTCTCCTAGCCGTCGCTACCCCTCTGTTGGGTACTGAACAGTGTGGCTAACGATAGTTTCTAATGGTAGTGTCTCCTCTCTCTCCTAGCCGTCGCTACCCCTCTGTTGGGTACTGAACAGTGTGGCTAACGATAGTTTCTAATGGTAGTGTCTCCTCTCTCCTAGCCGTCGCTACCCCGCTGTTGGGTACTGAACAGTGTGGCTAACGATAGTTTCTAATGGTAGTGTCTCCTCTCTCCTAGCCGTCGCTACCCCTCTGGGTACTGAACAGTGTGGCTAACGATAGTTTCTAATGGTAGTGTCTCCTCTCTCCTAGCCGTCGCTACCCCGCTGTTGGGTACTGAACAGTGTGGCTAACGATAGTTTCTAATGGTAGTGTCTCCTCTCTCCTAGCCGTCGCTACCCCTCTGTTGGGTACTGAACAGTGTGGCTAACGATAGTTTCTAATGGTAGTGTCTCCTCTCTCCTAGCCGTCGCTACCCCTCTGTTGGGTACTGAACAGTGTGGCTAACGATAGTTTCTAATGGTAGTGTCTCCTCTCTCCCTAGCCGTCGCTACCCCCGCTGTTGGGTACTGAACAGTGTGGCTAACGATAGTTTCTAATGGTAGTGTCTCCTCTCTCCTAGCCGTCGCTACCCCGCTGTTGGGTACTGAACAGTGTGGCTAACGATAGTTTCTAATGGTAGTGTCTCCTCTCTCCTAGCCGTCGCTACCCCTCTGTTGGGGACTGAACAGTGTGGCCGTGGTCCTTCCTACTGGTGCCACAATGTGAAGACTGCCTCCATCTGTGGAGCCGTAGTTCACTGCCAGCAGAATGTATGGAACCAGCCCCAGATGGTGAGAATCTAGCCTACTGTCTCTTGTCTATTGAAGGGGGAAGTGGTATAGGTATTTACCCTGTGTAAATGGATGAATAGTGGGCATTGTTTAACCTGGCCTTGGTTTTGTTACGCTAATCATCTCCCTCCTTCTGTTTCAGAAATCTGTGCCATGTGACCTGTGTAAGGAGGTGGTGGTTGTGGTGTACCAGCTGTTGAAAAACAATGCTACGGAGGTGAGTCATGGAGGATGAATGTGGGGAAAGTTCCCTGTTTTTGTTGTTGCTGGAAACAGATTCATGCTCTGCCAAATAGCAGTTTAACTATCTTCTAACCAGCGTACACAATAGTGATGCATGTGTGCCACAACTGTTTTCCAGTCCCAGATGATAGAGTGCTTAAGATAGCCCAGCCATATCTACCATTGTGCACATCAGTCCTCTTGAGTAGTGTAACCCAGTGGTTCTCAAACCTCTCTTTAGGGGATCCCCAGACCTTTAACAATGTTGTTGTCCTGAACCAGATCACATGATTCACCTAGTAAAGGGCTTGACGATTAGTTGAATCAGGTGCTAGTTCTGGAATAGTTCCAAATACATGGAACTGCTTGGGGTCCCAGAGGAGAGGTTTGAGAACCACTGCTCCACATAGTGTGTTCTTGAGGCTGTGGTCTTGAGGCTGTGGTCTTGAGGCTGTGGTCACAGTGTGTTCTTGAGGCTGTGGTCTTGAGGCTGTGGTCTTGAGGCTGTGGTCACAGTGTGTTCTTGAGGCTGTGATGTGCATGTCCTCTAGGGTGAGATTCTGGGCTACCTGGAGAAGCTCTGTACCTTGATCCCTGTCAAGAGCCTGTCTGCGGAGTGTAAGGAGCTGGTGGACAGCTACTACCCCCTCATCACTGGCATCATCACTGCAGAACTGGTACACACACACACACACACACACACACACACATACACATACACACATATACACACACATACACACATACACACACACACATACACACACACACAGACAGAAGGGGTTTATAGGAAAGTAAGCTGGCCTACACAGAGCGAGAGAGAGAGAGAAGTGGTTTGTTGTTCAGAATCAATCCAACATCCTCATTTTGCTACGCTATATGGAATTGTTTTAAGGTCATACCAAGGATCATTTAGCTATTTGATTTGGAATTTTAAGACCTCTTGAAGGATCAACAAAAATGATTTGATGAAAAAATATAATTGACCTTACTGCTATTAGCCAATGCAAACACATTGAATAACAGATTCACTACATGGAACAACAGATAGTCCCCCCCCAAAAAAAGAAAATCTAAAGGAAGTTTGTACTGAAGTGTCTGGCCTATATCTTCGAGATATAAGAACATTATTATATATATATTTTTAAATGATACATGTATTTAACCCCTTATTTTTGGCAGTAAACAGTCTCCGTATATACTGTACCTCCATCAAATTTTTCAACTGTTACCGGGGTACCTTCAGACGACTCTTGTGAGGCCTTTGGGCGTCCTAGAGCATAACAACTGACATGTTGGTGAGAATCTCACCTTTGCACAGAGGGGTCATATTAGTATGTAGCCCCAAACTGTTCGGACGCTACAGACAGAAGTTGGCAGATCGGCTGTACCGACTCCAGACGTGTTCGTGAGTCTCATCTTTCCATAGTTTGGAGGCCAAATTGTTCGGACGCTAAAGACGATTTTGTGAGAAGACCGGTTTTCGGGATGTCTCATGGTCTGACAAACACCGCTCTAGCTCTCTCACCTTTCATCGCAGATTACATTTCCATGACTTCTCTAGCTTAAATTGACAGATTTTTATAGGGATTTATTATTATTATTATGCTAATTAGATTTCCGCTGTGTTTTCTAGGCCTGGAAAACTTTGGGTAAATGATCAAATCCGAAAAGTTTTGGAGAAGTCATGGAAATGTAATATAATTTATGTTCATGTAATTTATTTAGGCACAGTTTTAACAATATTTTATCAATTAAAATTAAAATCGACATATCAGCCAGGATCGGAATGATAGCGCATCTGTTTGCGCGCATCAGCTGCATAGTGCGAGAGGCGTGGGCGGTTGCTCAAGGAGAGAGAGACAGTCGGACATTGCTACAGCAAGTAGGCCTATAAAATATGATCGAGAACAGGTTAACTAGGTAGCCAATTCAAAACGTATATTGTACCCTCTAGTTAACTGTTTAGCTATTATTAGCATGTATTAATGGTTTCGTCATGTCCCAAAAAACGTTCCACCGACACTGGCGAATTAGGCCATTGAAAGTTGATTTAACTTTTTTGAACGATTCATATGTTTCATTTAAATGATTATTTTTGATGAAACGAACAATTCATTTTGCCATTGTATTAGTTGGGATTCGGTTCAATCGTTATGAATCAAATCATGTGAATCAAAATAATAATGTGTGAATCGTGAACATGAATTTTAAGAATAAATATTAGATATAGCCTTTCTTTTGGATTATGTGGCTTCAACCTGTTTTGTAGATACTTCCAGTTGATTTGTATATTGAATGATGTATGAGACATTAACTCAATAGGTGCTAGTCAGCCTGCAAAGTAAACACTTCTACGGTGGCTAAGATAAATATGACTAAACTAGAAAAGGTACATTTCCTGAAAATGTGTGGGCTTGCTTCAGCTGAATGAAAATATTTGTAGCCTACCATAGCCATTTGATCTTTGATATATTGAATGAGCGAATTATTTCAAAAGGAATAACACACATTTGGTTGTAATGTTGCCATGTTTTACATCAAGGGTGGTCAACCATCCTCCAGGAGAGCTAATGGGTGTGCAGGCTTTTGTTCCAGTCCCCCTCTAACAAACCACATTTTAGAAATGAGCTGCTCAACCGGACCTTGATAAAACTCTGATGTGTTTGAGCAGGGCTTGATCAAAAGCCTGCACACCCAGCAGCTCTCCAGACTGAGGGGTTAACCACGTGGTGTTTTATACAGTTGCCTAACAGGTATTCTACTTTGTTGGGGGTTAAGTGCCTTTCTCGACGACAGATTGTACATGGGATCAGAGAGCAACCTCCCAGTGTCGATACCACAATTACTTACTTTTTTATTCGTACATAGAGACGCTGCCGATTTGTTGGTCATGAAAACGTCAAGTCATGAAATTCCAACTGTCAAAATGTGTATGAACCCAGTGTATAATAACTGGACTGATACAGCCATAACATTTAGTTTTTAAACATTCCCATGACAAATGTTGAGTGGCGATTTAAAGCTTAGTGTTAGAAGATGGTAGACAGCCAAACTGATGAGCAAAGATGGACTAGATGCCCGTTGGCCCTAATGTATATCATACAGTCTTATCATATAAAATGACTTTCATGCAGTCTAGTCCAAGGACCGCAATGTGTTGTGACTGAATGGATATTAGGTTGGAAAAGTTTGTCACTCCTAAATATAACATTTTGACAAACAACGAGTTAAAGCAAAACTGAGGATCATTTGATGAGAATTGAGACACTTTACAATACTATACATTGAATGTTGACACTACAGGACAACTGGCATAGGGCCATCTTAGGCATTAGAAGAGTTGAGCTCTCTCTAGTAAAGGTCATTTATTGTAAAGTCAATGTTGTATGCCTCCTTATCAGACTCAAGTTATCTGTTGTGACACAAGGGGAACACAGTAGATGTTCTGTGGGGGCTGGGGACTAGTAAAGGGGAACACCGTAGATGTTCTGTGGGGACTAGTGAAGAGGAACACAGATGTTCTGTGGGGGCTGGGGACTACATTTACATTTACATTTACGTCATTTAGCAGACGCTCTTATCCAGAGCGACTAGGGAATGAAAGGCATTTAGAAGGATGCCAGCTACATATAGATTAAGCCTGTTCCTGGACTAAAACACACTTTCAATTGAGATTAATTTGAGTCCAGGACTAGGCTTAATCTGGGTCTGTGAAACTGACCCTGAGAGTTAATGGTAGTGACTTAATAGTGGAGTCTCTAGTGAGATATACAGATTGTAGTGACTTAATGGTGGAGTCTCTAGTGAGATATACAGATTGTAGTGACTTAATGGTGGAGTCTCTAGTGAGATATACAGATTGTAGTGACTTGATAGTGGAGTCTCTAGTGAGATATACAGATTGTAGTGACTTAATGGTGGAGTCTCTAGTGAGATATACAGATTGTAGTGACTTAATGGTGGAGTCTCTAGTGAGATATATACAGATTGTAGTGACTTAATGGTGGAGTCTCTAGTGAGATATATACAGATTGTAGTGACTTAATGGTGGAGTCTCTAGTGAGATATATACAGATTGTAGTGACTTAATGGTGGAGTCTCTAGTGAGATATACAGATTGTAGTGACTTAATGGTGGAGTCTCTAGTGAGATATACAGATTGTAGTGACTTAATGGTGGAGTCTCTAGTGAGATATACAGATTGTAGTGACTTAATGGTGGAGTCTCTAGTGAGATATACAGATTGTAGTGACTTAATGGTGGAGTCTCTAGTGAGATATACAGATTGTAGTGACTTAATGGTGGAGTCTCTAGTGAGATATACAGATTGTAGTGACTTAATGGTGGAGTCTCTAGTGAGATATACAGATTGTAGTGACTTAATGGTGGAGTCTCTAGTGAGATATACAGATTGTAGTGACTTAATGGTGGAGTCTCTAGTGAGATATACAGATTGTAGTGACTTAATGGTGGAGTCTCTAGTGAGATATACAGATTGTAGTGACTGAAGTCCGATGTCTCTGGGTTTCAGGAGAACCCCCAGGTGGTGTGTGGTGCCATTGGTCTGTGTGATTCCCAGCAGGCAGCTCTGGGCAGACTCCAGTCTCAGATCCAATCCAAACATATCCCCCAGCTCACGTCCAATGAGATCCCTCAGGAAGACCTGGCCCAGAGGGTCGCCCCCTTCCTCCTCAACGTCCCTGGGCTCCTCTACCCCCAGGGCCAGGAGAACACCAAGCAGGGGGTCCCTAAACAGGTACGCCAGTCGTCATAGAATTTGGGGGTCTAGGATTGGGTTTCTGTAAAGCAATTGTTAAAAAGGGCTTTAAAAATACATTAGATTTAGAATTTACACAGGTGCCCAGCATAGCTGAACATAGGTTGTGTTCAGTAAGGCACAAAGTACCAAATCTTTTTGCAACGGAAAACTGAAATCTGTCTTCTTATTGAACAAATTCTGGCTGTACTTTCCCATTCCAAACCGTTATTTCACTACTGAACACCACCCAGTACCAACTTTAAACTTATCACTGATTCATATTGGTATGTGTGTAGAGGTAACTGCTACTCCTCATTCACTAGTGAATGTCTTCTGTCCCCTGTAGGAGAGTGGAGACGTGTGTGAGGACTGTGTGAAGTTCATCACAGACTTCCAGGACGAGGCTAAGAGCAACTCTACCTACGTCAACTCTATGATCGAACGGATCGAGAGCCAGTGTGACCTGCTGGGACCTGGAATCTCTGACCTGGTGAGAGGACTACTTAGTTATCTAATTAGTAGTTAGTGAGAGGACTACTTAGTTATCTAATTAGTAGTTGGTGAGAGGACTGGGTTTTATAACAAGTTTGGTGGAGTGATTTATTTTGAGTAATCCAGCAATAGCCATAATCTAATTTAAGGAGGTTGTGAAGTTCGTACCCTAGATGCTAGCTGATTTAATGCACTAGCTGGTTTATTTGACCCTGTTGGTCATCTATGAACGTTAGAAGATCTTGAAGAACGATCTGGCCTTAAATGGCCATGTACTCTTATAATCTCCACCCGGCACAACCAGAAGAGGACTGGCCACCCCTCAGAGCCTGGTTCCTCTCTAGGTTTCTTCCTAGGTCTCTGCCTTTCTAGGGAGTTTTTCCTAGCCACCGTGCTTCTACATCTGCATTGCTTGCTGTTTGGGGTTTTAGGCTGGGTTTCTGTATAGCACTTTGATATCTGCTGCTGTTAAAAGGGCTTTATAAATACATTTGATTGACCAACAAATACTTTCAATCTATGAAGCTAGAAGATTGTTTTCCACTGACTTTGTTTCTGACTGTTTTTTGCCTCCTGTGTTTCAGTGCAAGCAGTACGTCAGCCAGTACGCTCCTCTCATCGCCCTGCAGCTCATGTCCATGGTTAGTCACCTCATTGTCTTCTACCTTCAAGGTCACGTCCCAAATGGCTCCCTATATAGTGCACCACTTTTGGCTTTCAGCCCCCCAAACAGGAGGGTTTTCTTTTTGTAATGTAATTGTAATCAATGAATCTGCACAGTGTTGCCTGACAAATACTTAACAGGTTTATACATGGGTGAAATGAACCAGTATGTGTATGATAATGTCATAATACATTTAGTGTTTTTATATATATATATATATATCCAGACTCCTCCTACAGCACCTCCTAGCCTGCTGATTTCATTCACATCATTAATCACTTGTTTTTAATTTCTCTTCCCTCCTTCCTCTCCTCTATTCATGTGCCTCTTCCTGCTCTCTCTCTCCTCCCCTCCTGCTCTCTCTCTCTCTCCTCCCCTCCTGCTCTCTCTCTCTCTCCTCCCCTCCTGCTCTCTCTCTCTCTCCTCCCCTCCTGCTCTCTCTCTCCTCCCCTCCTGCTCTCTCTCTCATTCCTCCCCACCTGCTCTCTCTCTCTCTCCTCCCCTCCTGCTCTCTCTCTCTCTCCTGCTCTCTCTCTCTCTCCTCCCCCTCCTGCTCTCTCTCTCTCTCTCGCCCCTCCTGCTCTCTCTCTCTCTCTCTCCTCCCCTCCTGCTCTCTCTCTCTCTCTCCTCCCCTCCAGCTCTCTCTCTCTCTCCTCCCCTCCAGCTCTCTCTCTCTCTCCTCCCCTCCAGCTCTCTCTCTCTCTCCTCCCCTCCTGCTCTCTCTCTCTCTCCTCCCCTCCTGCTCTCTTCTCCTGGGGTTGCTATGGGTCTCTAGGAACAGGTAGGTCTCTCTCGCTCTGTGTTCAGTCTCTTACCCTTTTAGGCTGTAGCCACACAGAGACTGGGATGAAATCCTATTATGCATTCAGCATTGTCCAATTTTGTCCTGCAAAAAGGCTGACATATTGAGCGTTTTTTTTATGACTGACAATCATCTCCGTTGTCCATCTGTCAACTGATGACTACCATTTGTAAAAAGATCTGGAATTTTCTGACAATCTGTCTGCCCACAGCCTGAGGCTCTGTTTCTGTATTGTCTTTCTACTAGTGCTACTCACTTTAAATACTCACCTTTTACTGTTCTAGAACTGCATCACAATGTTTCTCTGTTTTGTGCCGAATGCAAATACCTAGGCAAGTCGAGCTTTTTTTGTAAAACATATTTGATGTGTGTGTCGTGATACTAGACTGCAGATTGGTCCGTGCAACCCTCTCCATTTTGTCCACTGGGTTTGGGCGGTATACCGGGGTTTGGGCGGTATACCGGGGTATTTGGAAAAAGCCACGGGATGGTTTTTCAATACCACCAATACTGTTGAAACAATTTCTTTGACTCTTTAAAAAATATATATATATTTGTTTTAATTTTTTAAGTAAATACTGTACCTGCTGTCAACTTGTGCAATGCGTTAGGAGATAAAGCAGATCGCGTTCTTCATTTCACCTGTCACATCATTTTACATTAGGAAACCGTAGTTCCCCAGAACAGTTGAGCCAGTCAGGGTTTGTTGGTAAACAGCACAACAGGGGACAGTGGTAGCAGGTGAGTCCAGCTGTGTATTTACAGGGGTCGCGTTTTATATTGAAAGTCAATATACCATAGTTTTCCTTCACAAAAAAAGGCATTAGTGAAGCACATTCGGCAGAAAATGGCTTCATTTTCTTCAGATGACAGCAGAAATGCAACGCTGTTTGGCTGGCAGCCTCAAGTAAATGAGCTTACAATGAAAAAGCAAGGTATTTTTTGCAAAAACAATGCATGGCCATCATATTTCTAATGTTTAGGCCTATCATAGAAAGAATGTAGCCAGCTGCATGTTCTAATGTTTTGCTTAAAGTTAATCTTGCATTTTTACCGGAGAAAAGTAGACTGACTACACTGAGAAAAGTACCGGAGGAAAAGAGTACTGTCTGCTGATAGAACGGCCGTTCATGAATTCTCACCCGAGTTTAAAAGTGCAACAGAAGCACAACATTAGTCTGATGCCGAGCAGAAATTACAATGTGAAGCATTTTAGATCTGTGTTTACAAAACGAAGCAAGAGATTTCTTATGCGTTTCTTTTTTTTTCCCCTGCGTGAAACGCAGAATTCTGCATTAACACGACCCCTAAGTTTAACTCGCTATCTAAGTAAGTGGCTGAATTGATAAGGTCACGTGGCATCATATCGTGTTCGCTTTCTTCTGTGTTTGAGAAGCCAAAGCCCTTTTGGATGAGTTATCTGCCACTGTAGCTTGATTTCCTTGTGTTTTTTTCTCCTTTCTGTTCTGGGTCTGTTTGCTCCGCCCCCATCTTCTCCGAGGAGAGCAGGCAGGCCGGTTGCCCTAGCGACTCCACACAGACACAGTACTGTTCTTCCTTCAGACAAGCATGTGTCAAAACTTTGTTCATTTGCACGATGTCTCCCATTCACTTGTAAATGTCCAAACTCACCAAAAATGACATTCGGGAAGCTCCTACCTGTACATGTAGAACTTTATGAGCTGGACTGCCTTTTCTTTGCAATTCGTTTATTTTCTTTTACGCTCGTTAGCATATTTAGCTAGCAGCCTCCATGGAAATTCACTATTACTTGTGCTAATTTTGTTAGCGTTCTGCTAATAGACGTCCAATCCTAAAATGAATGATTCACTACCAATGTTATAGTTTCTTAATGCCTCATTAGTGTCTGGAACCATCTGATCCCTATGCATGATAATCATCTACCTGTGACATGGGCTTCTGGGTTAGACAGTATACTGAACCTATTGTGTGGGTTTGAAATTGATTGCATGAGGAAATGTATAGCATGGATCTGTCTCTGAGACTATGGTGCAGTGGACTGTGCACGTTGTACACATGCATCATCCTGACGGCATGTGATGCAACATGGACACATTCATACCATACCACAGAAACTAACTGTCCATTCTGACATTCTCCCCACTCAGAAACCTAAAGATATCTGTGCCCGCGCTGGCTTCTGCTCTGCAGAGGTGAAGAGCTCTGTCCCCATGATGAAGCTGGTGGCTGCCAAGGCAATCCCCGCTGTCAAACTGGTCCCTGCCACTAATATGGAGGCTCTCAAGCCCGCCAAGGTAACCTACTTGTACCAGAGGCACTGGAACTGTACAACTGTACCTTCACTTTCTTTCTTCCACATGAAATACATTTACATTTAAATACAAAGACATTTCCATACACATAAAAAGTGATATAATCACACTGACCATGTGTTTGTAAAGTAGTTATGACGTTGGTATGTTTACTATTGTCAAGTTGCGTCAATTCAAATCTGGTATAGGAACAAAAAGAGGTCAATACACGTCTTCTAAAATAGACTAGTATTTTAATTAATGCAAACACTTGAATGGTAAATACACTGCTCAAAAAAATTAAGGGAACACTAAAATAACACATCCTAGATCTGAATGAATGAAATAATCTTATTAAATACTTTTTTCTTTACATAGTTGAATGTGCTGACATCAAAATCACACAAAAATGATCAATGGAAATCAAATTTATCAACCCATGGAGGTCTGGATTTGGAGTCACCCTCAAAATTACAGTGGAAAACCACACTACAGGCTGATCCAACTTTGATGTAATGTCCTTAAAACAAGTCAAAATGAGGCTCAGTAGTGTGTGTGGCCTCCACGTGCCTGTATGACCTCCCTACAACGCCTGGGCATGCTCCTGATGAGGTGGCGGATGGTCTCCTGAGGGATCTCCTCCCAGACCTGGACTAAAGCATCCGCCAACTCCTGGACAGTCTGTGGTGCAACGTGGCGTTGGTGGATGGAGCGAGACATGATGTCCCAGATGTGCTCAATTGGATTCAGGTCTGGGGAACGGACGGGCCAGTCCATAGCATCAATGCCTTCCTCTTGCAGGAACTGCTGACACACTCCAGCCACATGAGGTCTAGCATTGTCTTGCATTAGGAGGAACCCAGGGCCAACCGCACCAGCATATGGTCTCACAAGGGGTCTGAGGATCTCATCTCGGAACCTAATGGCAGTCAGGCTACCTCTGGCGAGCACATGGAGGGCTGTGCGGCCCCCCAAAGAAATGCCACCCCACACCATGACTGACCCACCGCCAAACCGGTCATGCTGGAGGATGTTGCAGGCAGCAGAATGTTCTCCACGGCGTCTCCAGACTCTGTCACGTGCTCAGTGTGAACCTGCTTTCATCTGTGAAGGGCACAGTGCGCCAGTGGCGAATTTGCCAATCTTGGTGTTCTCTGGCAAATGCCAAACGTCCTGCACGGTGTTGGGCTGTAAGCACAACCCCCACCTGTGGACGTTGGGCCCTCATACCACCCTCATGGAGTCTGTTTCTGACCGTTTGAGCAGACACATGCACATTTGTGGCCTGCTGGAGGTCATTTTGCAGGGCTCTGGCAGTGCTCCTCCTGCTCCTCCTTGCACAAAGGCGGAGGTAGCAGTCCTGCTGCTGGGTTGTTGCCCTCCTACGGCCTCCTCCACGTCTCCTGATGTACAGGTTTGTCTCTCCTGGTAGCGCCTCCATGCTCTGGACACTACGCTGACAGACACAGCAAACCTTCTTCCCACAGCTCGCATTGATGTGCCATCCTGGATGAGCTGCACTACCTGAGCCACTTGTGTGGGTTGTAGACTCCGTCTCATGCTACCACTAGAGTGAAAGCACTGCCAGCATTCAAAAGTGACCAAAACATCAGCCAGGAAGCATAGGAACTGAGAAGTGGTCTGTGGTCACCAACTGCAAAACCAGTCCTTTATTGGGGGTGTCTTGCTAATTGCCTATAATTTCCACCTGTTTATTCCATTTACACAACAGCATGTGAAATGTATTGTCAATCAGTGTTGCTTCCTAAGTGGACAGTTTGATTTCACAGAAGTGTGATTGACTTGGAGTTACATTGTGTTATTGAAGTGTTCCCTTTATTTTTTTTAGCAGTGTATGATGTTCGTATATACGGGCCCACTGAAACACCACGCAGGGCAGTCAGAGAACTAACTTTTTCAACCCAAGGTTCTTCTTTAATACTCTGACAGAGATAGTTCCTGCTCCAGGCTGGGCCTGTCAGAGTAGAGGCTGGGTGTGGTTTAAACTTACCCAACCTATCGTTGGCGCTTCACTGTTGCCAGGCGTTAGTTGTTTCTGTAGCAGTACACATGTCCTTGAGCGGTTTAACAAAGAGGCAGTGTTTGTGTGTGAGTCACAAGTCTATCTCAGCCTACCCCCTAACGGTTCCTCACATTAATCACAGCTTCTTATGTTAAACAATCTATATCAGTACAGCACAAACCTATTATGTTTAATCATTAATGTATTATTTCTAAGCTAGGCATCACATCTAGTTGTAAGAGAATAGATCCCCACACTATTCTAGAACATGGTTCATGCCCCAGAATGCACTGTGTTATGAGGGTACTACTACTACTGTCCTTAGCTAGCTAGTTAACCTCTTCTTCTCTCTGTAGAACATGGTGCGTGCCCGTGGCTCCCCCCAATGTGTCGTATGTGAGTTCATAATAAAGGAGGTGGAGAGCATGCTGGGCCATAAGAAGACTGAGGTAGGTCACCTGACCGGTTGCTCATGAGTTACGACCTTCTATAAAACACTTGACGATGTGGTAAAGGGTTTCATGTTCAAACAACAGGAGTGGAGGTGCTACTCTCGCTCTGATGGTCCCATGACCGAAACATCACTCTGTTTTGTAATGGAGTTACAATAAATAATATTGATCATGATAAAAAGCACTATATAAATGAATGCGATTGCTCTCCACCTCTGGCATATGCTGGATCGTCAACACATTTTCAGTTTGAATATTGCCGCCTAAAAAGCCACAGTAATCCAGACAAAAGGAGCTATTTGCGGCTTCTCCGTAACATTTTAATGTTCATTCAAATTAGTTCAACTGAAATTGTTATAAAGTGACATGTTGGCTGTGACTTCAGGGTTCTAAAAAACGATTATTCTGTCTGAATGTACACAAGGTTTTACAGAATGTCTCCGAGGCCAAGTGGGCTTGTTTGTCCTGTGTGTCAAGGATGAACAAGGTTTTAGTCCAATGCATCTCGTCTCTGCATCCTCAGGCTACACATGACTCTGACCCTGTGTGATGGTGGCGTGCTTATTACCGTGCAAGCAGCAGTGGATATTGTTTCACTCTGTAGCGGTATTGTTAGAGCAGGGGTGTCAAACTCATTTTAGCTCAGGGGCCACATGGAGGAAAATCTATTCCCAAGTGGGCCGGACCGGAAAAAATCATGGTATATATATATATATATATATATATATATATATATATATATATATATATATATATATATATATATATATATATATATATATATATATATATAACTTAAAAACAACAACTTCAGATTGTTTTCTTTGTTTTAATACGATCAACATACAACATAAAGCTGGAGCCTGAGGACAGTGTGTCCAAATTAGTACAAGCACAACATCACTATTAATCATAAAACACGTCAAGTTTATTTGAACATTCTAAAGAAAAAGAACACACAAACACACAATGCCTCAGTGATTAACAGAACTGTTTCACAGATCACAGAACTATATCAGGGTGTCATTTCTCAGGCAGAAATGTAGATACAAATAATGAAATCCTGTTCCCCAAACAAGTGCAAGAACCACAGAGTCAAGAATAGGTTAAATATACAAATAAAATAAAAACAATAGCACATCAACATAAAAACATATAAACATAAAGCTGGAGCCTGAGGACAGTGTCCAAAAGCACAACATCACTATTAATCATAAAACACCTCAAGTTATTTGAAAGTTCTGAGGACAAAGAACACACGAACACACAATGCCTCAGTGATTAACAGAACTGTTTCACATATCACAGAACTATATCAGGGTGTCATTTCTCAGGCAGAAATGTAGATAAAAATAATGAAATCCTGTTCCCCAAACAAGTGCAAGAACCACAGAGTCAAGAATAGGTTAAATATACAAATAAAATAAAAACAGTTAAAAACAATAGCACATCAACATAAAAACATATAAACATAAATCTGAAAGTGTTGCTCAAACTCCCGTAACAGTCCCGTTATTTTATCTTTGAACCGCTTCATGTCTGCCACATGTTGGGTCGCGCACACATTTTTCAGACAGGGGAAGTGAGCTGCATCACCACCGGCAAGTTGCGTCTCCCACAATGACAGCTTCAACTTGAAAGAACGTATGCTGTCATAATACTGCGTGACAACTTTGTTGCGCCCTTGCAGCTGTTTGTTCAAGTTATTCAGGTGCTCTGTAACATCCACCATAAATGCAAGGTCCTGCATCCATTCTGCGGAATGAAATTCTAACACTGGTTTGCCCTTTTCTTCCATGAACTGTTCAATTTCTTCTCGTAAATCAAAGAAACGCCTCAGCACAGCACCTCGGCTTAACCATCTTACCTCAGTGTGGTATGGCAGGCCATAGATGTGGTCTTTCTCTCTGAGAAGGCTGTCAAACTGACAGTGATTCAGGCTTCTGGATCGGATGAAATTAACAGTTTGGATGACCACCTTCATGACGTTATCCATCTTTAATGACTTGCAACACAAAGCCTCCTGGTGCAAAATACAGTGAAAAGTCAAAAAATCACGTCCTCCATTTGCAGATTGCACTTTCTCTCTGAACTTTGTCACAACGCCTGCTTTTTTTCCCGATCATTGAGGGCGCACCATCTGTAGTCAGGCTGACAGCGCGGGACCAGTCCACTCCGACCCTGTCCAGCGCGCCAACGAGTGCGGTAAAAATATCAGCTGCTGTCGTTGTATCTGTCATCGGCACCAACTCCACGAACTCCTCGGTGACGGTCAATGTGTCATCAACTCCGCGGATGAAAATGGCCAGTTGTGCAACATCTGTAATGTCCGTGCTTTCATCAATTGCAACCGAAAACGCAATAAATGACTACTTTTTGCTTCAACTAGCTGTCCAAATACACTGAAAGATCGGAAATCCTGTCTGCAACTGTGTTTCTTGTCAGGCTGATATTTGCAAAAGCCTGCCGCTTTTCAGGGCACACAATCTCCGCTGCCTTCATCATGCATGTTTTTACAAATTCACCCTCACTAAATGGTTTTGAAGCCACTGCGATTTCATTAGCAATGAGGTAGCTAGCTTTCACTGCAGCGTCACTGATGTCTCGGCTGTGAGTAAACACAGACTGCTGTTTCTTCAGATCCGCCAACAGTTCATTCACCTTCTCTCATCTCCGCTGTCCTTGAAAGTTGTCATATTTGTCGGCATGAATACTCACATAGTGGCGATTGAAGGTTATATTCTTTCAGCACTGCAACATGCTCTGAACACACCAAACATACAGCTTTCCCATTCAATTCCGTGAATAAATAGGATGACCATTTTTCTTGGAACACTCTGCACTCTGCGTCCACTTTTCTCTTTTTTGACAGAGACATATTGGGGCAATGAGGGTGCCAAAGCACATAATGTTAAAAGTAGAAGCCGTAATAAATATCGCGGGCAAAACAAAGTAGCTCATTGGCTGCACGTGCTTGACCTACTTGCTCTGCCCCGGTATAAACAGTTTGCTTGCTTAACACAATTGCTATTGCGCCATCCAGTGGACGCAATTGGAACAGCAGTTTATTTTCTTGAAAAATTGCAGCGCATTTTTATACTTTACAAAAAAAAATTGTCTTTTTTTAAAATTTATTAAATTATTTTTTTTAATCATCTCGCGGGCCGGATTAAACCCGTTTGCGGGCCTGATCTGGCCCGCGGGCCGGACGTTTGACACCCCTGTGTTAGAGGGTAAAGAAAATGATTTTTATTCGGGTGCCAGGCAGGTATTAACCCTGCCGAAAGGAAAAGGGTAAGATAGATCCAGACCCCGCTACCAGACACACAGCAGCAGAAGAGACTGCCGACAGCAGGGCTGCCCAACCCTGTTCCTGGAGAGATACCCTCCTGTAGGTTTTAACTCCAACCCTGTTCCTGGAGAGATACCCTCCTGTAGGTTTTAACTCCAACCCTGTTCCTGGAGAGATACCCTCCTGTAGGTTTTAACTCCAACCCTGTTCCTGGAGAGACCCTCCTGTAGGTTTTAACTCCAACCCTGTTCCTGGAGATACCCTCCTGTAGGTTTTAACTCCAACCCTGTTCCTGGAGAGACCCTCCTGTAGGTTTTAACTCCAACCCTGTTCCTGGAGAGATACCCTCCTGTAGGTTTTAACTCCAACCCTGTTCCTGGAGAGACCCTCCTGTAGGTTTTAACTCCAACCCTGTTCCTGGAGAGATACCCTCCTGTAGGTTTTTGCAAAGGCCTTAAAAATGTCCCAAATCTTCTCGGCCAAATGTCAATAGTTCCACACCAAATCTATACAGTTCAAACAACAATAAACAACACGCAACCTCCCTTTTAACTAAAATGTCAACCCCAATACATCTACCAGGGCCATAATAGTCCAGCCACACTGAACATCAGCGAGCGCATTGGAAAAAGAGTTCTGCACTGGAACGATAGAGGGAAAATGAGCGTAAGAGAGAGAAAGAGGTCTTAGGTGTTGACTTCAGGCTTGCAGTTGCACATGTTGACTTCAGGCTTGCAGTTGCACCTGTTGACTTCAGGCTTGCAGTTGCACCTGTTGACTTCAGGCTTGCAGTTGCACCTGTTGACTTCAGGCTTGCAGTTGCACCTGTTGACTTCAGGCTTGCAGTTGCACCTGTTGACTTCAGGCTTGCAGTTGCACCTGTTGACTTCAGGCTTTGCCCCAGTAACCGGAGAGAGTTGTACTGGCTGACTGTCCGTCGGATACACCTGATGGTTTGTTGTTTTGTTTGTCAAAGCTTCACAACAAAGTATATGTGATCATTTCATTTTAGCGAATCACATGACTGCGAGGCGTGGCTCCAAATGGAGCAAGAACCGTATGGAAGACTCATACAAGGAGGGTTAGGGGGAAGGTGTTGTGGGAGATGATTGGTTGGTAGATTAAGCCAATGCCTATGCACCAGGAGTTTCTTTCTGTTTGCTAATGAAAGCCAAGTTTGACATTTGCATTTGACGTTGGCATTTGGGCAGAAGTGTCTGGGAACAAGATTAGGTCATGCCTAACTGACCTCTGTGCTCTTCCACCCCCCTCTTTTCTCACCCCCCCTCAGCAAGATGTGGTGCATGCTTTGGAGAAGGTGTGCTCCGTGCTGCCCTCCTCCCTGTCGGCCCAGTGTAAGGCCCTGATTGAGGCCTACGGCCAGGACATCATTGATCTGCTGGTGCAGGAGGCCGACCCCAAGACTATCTGCACCGTGCTGGGGCTCTGCCAGGACGCCAGCCGCGCCTTCATCCGTGAGTAGAGGGACTGTGTGTGTGTGTGTGCGTGGAAAAGTCTAGAAGGGGGGCGTGTGTGTGATCATCCATCCTGTGTGTGTTTGAGATGCATGGAACAGGCCCTGTTGGCTGTTTTTAATGCATCCAGATTAGAGAACGACCGATATGGATTTTATTTTTTGGGCCGATACCGATTTTTGGGGGGTCAAGGAGGCCGATGGCCGATATTCAATATAATTAAACTAGAAAAGGCCAATATTGGCTCTGCCGATTATTGGTCGTGATCCAATCCAGATGAAGTTAGATAATCCTGTTGACTCCTCCTTGTTCCTCCATCCCTCAGCGGTGTTGGACCGGTCCCAGGTCGAGGCGGGCAGCTTCTGTGAAGTGTGTAAGATGGCTGTGCGTTACATCGATGGGATCCTGGAACAGAACGCCACAGAGGCTCAGATTGAAGACGCAGTCCGGAAAGCCTGCAGCTTTGTCCCAGAGGGCATCAGGAGCGAGGTGAGGATCGATGACATCTACTTGTGTTGCACTTTATGAGGAAACATTTTTATTATCGTTAGTAGATTACACTGTTTCCTGAATCCTGTTACTGCAACCTTAGACGAAGAAGAAGAATGGATAGTAACTGCTCAACTATTAATGTTTTTTTTGGTGTGACTGTTAACCACTCTGTCTCCTCCAGTGTGACCAGCTGGTTGAGCTGTATGAGCCTATGCTGGTTCAGCTACTGCTGCAGGTGCTGGACCCTGACTTTGTCTGCATGGTGAGCACTGGAATACATAGAGGAGGAATATATTTTAATATAGAAAAAAGGTGTCAGAAGAGGGATGATGATGATGATGATGATGATGAGGGGGAAAAACGTATATGGAAAAAAATCTAGTGTCCAAGGAGTTAATAAAGAGAAATTCAGTTAACTGACTTGCCTGGTTGAATGAAGAATTCAGTTAACTGACTTGCCTGGTTGAATGACGAATTCAGTTAACTGACTTGCCTGGTTGAATGACGAATTCAGTTAACTGACTTGCCTGGTTGAATGAAGAATTCAGTTAACTGACTTGCCTGGTTGAATGACGAATTCAGTTAACTGACTTGCCTGGTTGAATGAAGAATTCAGTTAACTGACTTGCCTGGTTGAATGACGAATTCAGTTAACTGACTTGCCTGGTTGAATGAAGAATTCAGTTAACTGACTTGCCTGGTTGAATGACGAATTCAGTTAACTGACTTGCCTGGTTGAATGAAGGGTATATGAATGCTTGTGTCTGTGTTTGTCCTGGATTACAGAAGGTGGGGGTGTGTCCCGAGGCAGTGCAAAGTCTTCTGGGTATGGAGCAGTGTAGCTGGGGACCTGCCTTCTGGTGCAAGAACATGGACACAGCAAAACGCTGCAACGTGAGTACTCAACACAGTCTGCACTGCACCATGGACTGTTCCTGTGCACGCTGTCCTTCTTATAGTAACACAACCGCATTGGTCAACGTTTCATTCCAGGGTTCCCTTGGAAAAATAGATTCTCATTGCAGCTCACCTGGTTAAGTGAATGCAATGCAAAATTCCTGATTTTATGAAACTGTAATTTCCGGGCCGTGCATTATGACTGGCCGAGAAGCACGGCTCATCCAGGTCTGTTCTGGAAATCTTGTGACGAAAGTACTCCTCTGAGTGTCACAGACAAGATATCTTATCTAAAGGACAAACTAGCCCCTAGGGATGGCCTATTTCTGTCTGACCTGTTGCTGTTGTCTGTGTTCTCTCCCAGGCGGAGGCACACTGCAAGCGTCACGTGTGGGAGTAGAAGAGGATGAGGACTAACCTACACAATATGAACCTTTTTTAGGAAATTGAAGAGAAATACTGTAGCACTGCTGCTGCTTTCCTGTTTTTAAATCAAGAAATGTGTCCTGTTTTTTTTGCAATTGTCAAAGTAAATGTACTAGGCAGATTGAACTGGAGATGTTTTGGAGGGAGTGGATGCCTTTTTTTCCTGACAGAAGTTTGAGTTTCTTTATGTGTGTGGGGGGGGGAGAAGGAGTGTTACGAGTTCTAGAATGAATCTACCTTCCTGACTGTTTTTTTTAAGTTACTGGGATAACCTTCCAAAATGATCTGTAGTTGGACTGATTATTTAATGGGTCTGGTTTGTTTAACGCTCTCTTTCGCTAAATGATTTTACATGTCGCACACGGTTGCTAACTTGACGAGGCTGGTTTCCCGGACACAGGTTAAGCATAGTCTTGGACTAAATAGAATGCTTGTTAGTCCAAGACTTAATCTCTGTCCATGAAACTGGCCCATTTTAAGTATGTGAAGAAGACAGGTGGGTAAATGGATACTACTATCTGTGAAAGGAGAGGGGTCCGAGACCTGTTGAATCTCAGGGTGTCCTTTGATCTCAGGCTAATTCTTTACTCAATGTATCCCCCCTCCCTTGCAGTGACTGCAACTGGAAGAACTTGCTCGGACAGTGTATCGTACCTTCCTGGGATATGTTCTGTTTTAAATTGAGTCTCCTAATGCAAGTTGATAGTATTCTTATCTCTATTTTCTTAACTGCATTGTTGGTTAAGGGCTTGTAAGTAAGCGTTTTCACGGTAAGGTCTACACCTGTTGTAGTCGACGCATGTGACAAATAAATTTGATTTGAACTTTCTCTATTTTGTAGAAACAGTTGACTTGTGTTGAATTCTTTCGGTGTACGTTTTTATTAACGAGCTGATGTGAGGAGAGTAAAGATTGGGTGCATCTGATATGGCACCCCATTCCCTATAAATATGTAACAGTGTTGCTTCCGTCCCTCTCCTTGCCCCAACCTGGGCTTGAACCAGGGACCCTCTGCACACATCGACAACAGTCACCCTCGAAGCACCCGTTACCCGTCGCTCCACAAAAGCCGTGGCCCTTGCAGAGCAAAGGGAAACAACTACTTCAAGGTCTCAGAGCGAGTGACGTCACCCGATTGAAACGCTACTAGTGCGCACCGCTAACTAGCTAGCCATTTCACACCGGTTACATACACAGTCGTATGAAAAAGTTTGGGCACCCCAATGACAATTAGTAAATTTATTATGCAGCCTCAGAGGGGTGCCCAAACTTTTTCATACGACTGTATGTGCACTACTTTTCAAAAAAGGGCCCATGGGAGTCAAAAGTAGTTTCCAATGTAGGGACCAATAGAATGGTCTACTCTAAAATGGTTAGCCCCGCCACGATGCCCTGTGTGAGAGAGAAAACGAATGCATCCTCCTCTGTTTGCATCCCAAATGGCACCATATTCCCTATATAGTGCACTACTTTTGACCCAGACAGAGGGGCCCTGGTGGAAAGTAGTGCTCTATAAAGTGAACAGGGTGCTATTTGGGACGCCCCCATTTCTAACGGTATGTTTGTGGCCCTTCTAGCCTCCCTGCTTGCAGTGCCCCTCTGTGCCAATGCTCTCTCCACCCTGTTGATGCTAATGAATGTTTCTGAAGTGAACGTAAACGAACACCTATATAGCCTCAACATGTTTAAAACTAATTTTTATATCACGGGATGGTCAGACCTTGCATTCATAGCTGTCTATGAATTTGAATGGTTACATTTCTCCAGCCCCATCCCTCAGCTTTTTACCGAAACGGCGGCGCGAGCGTTTTGTTTAATCTTCTGATTGTTGCTTTAAAGATGGAGATGGCGAGCTTCTTGTGATCGATTGGATCTGTCTGATTTTTTTTTTTTTTTAACGGTTGAAATAATATGATCCCAAATCCACTTGGTATTCAGATTGGTCAGATAATGGTTATACTAGTAATTGACGCACACTAAAAGCAGTCTTTGAATACTGTGGCTTTATAGGGCAAATATAAGCACCCACCACATGATTTATTATAAACCCACGTGGGCTGAGCATGCTTCCCTGAAGATGCAAGACACAGTATTAGTATGAAATGTGTAATCTGCACACTGGACAAACTTGATTGAGCCACTAAAATGTTAATCATATGGGCTTCTAAGGCCCATAGTGATTAGGAATGAACACCATCAGATGGCACCACTGAGGTATAATAAGAATTGGAGACTGCGTCCAAGATGTCCGGACCGTTGCTTCCAAGGTAATCTACTCACGTTCGCATACACCGATTCAGATTCATGGGCCGGTGTCGACGCCGGATATGACTGCCCACGGAATCTGACTGACCGTCGCGCCGATCTGCTATACAGAGCCCTCCGCGTTGTTACAACATTTGAGCGGCACACAGCAATGCGTTACAGAGCTTGATTTGTCCCTCTGGAGGCTCCGCATTGCGTCACACCCTCCATACGAATCATCCGAGCACATTTTCAGATCAAGCATAGGTTGTCTTTAACAGGTGCGTGCGAAAAGGGGAGACCAATCGCGCAAGCAAGGTGCTATGGTGAGAGGCAACGGTTTGTTCTGCTAACGGGCTAGTGTTGATAAAACAAGTTTACTGGAGAACGGAGACCAAGTAGAGACTTTCGGACGCGGTGGATAATTGTATAATATAAGGCAGTTTATTCAGAGGTAAAGATATCTGTAAATAGCGTGCACGGACCCGTTCGTCAATCTCGTAGGGAGATATCTGAGAGCGCGCCCCCAAACATTGTGTGCTGACATTTTATACAATAAAATAAAGTAGGTTGATTCTAGGAGTTCTGATCTTCTGATTGGCCCTGATGAGTTGGTCGAGGTCACTTCCATTGCATTGGCTCTGAGTCGGGTTGTCTGTCTTCAGATGTTCAGCCTAAAAGAAGGGATTTTGTGTGTGCGTGTGTTATCAGTAATAATGTGTGTGTGTGTAATAATGTGTGTGTGTGTGTGTGTGTGTTTTGGGAAAATGTTCAGCCGAAAGAGGGGATTTTGTGTGTGCGTGTGTTATCAGTAATAATGTGTGTGTGTGTGTGTGTGTTTGTGTTTGTGTGTGTCATGGGAGAACTCGTGAGTTGGAAGGACTGAGAGACCTATGGCGTGGGTGTTGTTCTTAGCCACCTGCTGACAAGGCCGACAAGATAGAAGTCTTTGTCCATTGTATTAAATCCGAAGGCCCAACACAAGATGGGTCATGCACAAAATTTTAGCCAGACCAAGCTATAACATAATATATTTACTACGACAAATCCCTCTCTTCACGTCTCCCCAGAGACGTGACCAAGTAACAGTAAAGAAGGAAAACTTAAGACGTGACACAAGCTAACAGTGTAATTGGCAAAATAGGGAAAACTTTATCAGAAGATAAAGTTTTACATTCCCCCTCTTCACGTCTCACAAGAGACGTGACATAAAGCTTAAATGCTGCAATTTGGCAAAATAGGGAAAACTTTATCAGAAGATAAAGTTTTACATTCCCCCTCTTCACGTCTCACAAGAGACGTGACAAAAGCTTAGATGCTATTCATCATCCAGATATCCTTGGTCAGCATCGTCAATAGCAAGCAAAGGAAACATCTGACCGTTATCTGCAGGATGCGGATCAATAGCGGTGGTTATAATCCTGGTTGTCAGCGTCCGTATGCATGGAATGCAACAGCATCCACAAAGCACTAGAATTGCAGCAAAAACAGAGATGGATACAAGTATAGAAGAAACAAGCGTTTTATATTTACCAAACGCATCCATCCAAGAGTCCCACATTGAAGTATCCACCCCTGAGTGGCTCTTCATTTTGCCATTAAGAGTTCGTAACCCTTCCAGGGCGACAGTCAAGCTGCCATCTGTGGCTGTATTGTTGGGAATAAAGGTACAACATTGTTCACCAAACATAGCACATACTCCTCCTTTTTCAGCCAGGAGCATGTCGACAGCAATACGATTTTGGAAAGCCATGAGAGAGGTCGCAGCCAACTGGCCATGCACCGCCTCAAAACCTTGTTGTGTCCAATTGCCTAATTTTTGAACATTAAAATGGACATAATTGATTCTGTCAACATTTTTATTAATTGTGCACCACCAGCAAAATGAAGATTCAAAACCTGCGGCTACTTGGTCAATCAATTTATACTCATCTGGTACCCCCCTAGGGACCCCAATTGCATCAATGTAGGTTGGGTCCCCATGAGTAGGGCCCACAGCGCGCCTGGTCCTGGTAGGAATTAAGTCAGACACATGGGTCACCAGCTCCTGAACACCTGTTGGATACACAGAAATTGGTAGCAAAAGAGAGACTAGTGCACAGGTGCCTGTGGCATTTCCAGGCAGTCCATCAAACAGATGAACGCCTCCACACCACCACCAGACATCAGCCCTGGAAACAGGTTTAAACTCAGCATTAGGCGTATAGATAAACCGACACCATCCAACAGGTACCATACCCAACAATGGTAGACCTTTCGTGAGATTAACACAGGTAAAGTTAGCTCTAGCCACCTGATAGGAAAAAATTGGTTTCTTAGTTGCTTTAGTAACCAAGGGATGAACTACGTCCCATAGTGTACAATTGGCGGAAGGGTTGTCATGTTTCATGACAGACAGGAAGCATTCTGGCGTAATGGCGGCAGGGATAATGCGAAGCAATGGCCGTGCCTCCATACAAACCACACAACTCTGATGAGTCACCTTTGCCGCTTCCTCAGTCAACAAGAGCCAGTTGTTAGAAAGGCCGGAGACACCTGTAGCGGTCAGGATTACATCATCCAAAGTAGGTGGAGTGGTAAGTAAAATAATAGAATTATTCTTATTACCATTTTCATTAATAGCCTGTGCTTTTGTGTTATTAATATGACAAATTCGAACCTTCCAATAGACTGGTGCAGTGGTACAGCTTACATAAGGAGCAAGTCTAAAGTCCTGGCAGCCTAATGCAATACCAGGATAGATAGTAAATTTGAGTCCTTTAGAGCTTTTTGTCAAAGTCAAGAGTTTCCTCCATTGTTTTCCTAATGTAGTAGAGGTGCAACTGGACCAGTCATAATTAGTCTCACATACCAAGTTTGTCCAAGTCCAATCGCTATGGGTGTCCCCCACTGTCATATACCAGTCCCAGTCACGGTAGTAGGAAAGGTCTCTGAAGTCTACCCACGGCACTGTCGCAGTAGTGGTAACATTAAAGGGTATACATAATGTGGTGCTTCTATACAATTGTCTGGGCCTACAGGAAAGGGTGTTAGAGACAACTTGTCGTTTATTTACGTGGTGGCTGTGGCTTACATTCTGATCTGGGCTCAATGTGTCGGAGTGCAGGTTGATCGGACGTATGGTTGTGGCATTGAATGTGTCGTTAGGTTTACTAGTGGGTGTAATGGGTGTCTGTGTCATGTGCTGTACTGACCAGAGTATGATTCCTAGAGTAACCCCAATAGTTACAATCAACAAAACAAGGAGTGGAGCAGAGCACCCCAGTCTCTCCCATGGTGGTCTGTCCCTCCTCTGTCTTTCCCCCTCCAGTATCTGAAGATGGGAGTCTCCTCCACATATTCAGATAGTGTTGGTGTCAAGAATTTGATCCGAATTTAATGTGATTAAATCACTTCTGACTTCAGTCAGGGTTCTGGAAGGAGTTGGTGCTGGTGTACAATGTGTCAAGTGGTGCCAAGGTGCGCCTGATTTACCTTTGACCTGGACTGAGTGTGAAGTAACCTCCTTCACTTCGTACGGTCCAGTCCACCTGGGATCTTGCCACTTTCTCTTGTGAACCTTGATCCTTACCCAGTCGCCAACTTTTACCTTCAGCAGCGCCGGATCTCCCGTCAGCTCCCCCTCTTGGACCTTGTGAATCTGTTTGGAGAGAGCTGCAGAGAGTTCCGTTAGTTTTCTCACATATTCAGACATTACAATTTGTTGTACATCAAGGGCGGGCATATGACCTCCCTCCCTTGGTGGACCAGGCATGACTCTACCAGTCATAATCTCATGTGGAGAGAGATGGGTGCCTGCTCCTGGAGAGGCTCTCATGGCCATCAACGCCAGGGGCAGAGCTTCAACCCACGTCAACTTTGAACCTGCACATACCTTGGCTATCTTAGCCTTCAAAGTTTGATTGGCGCGTTCCACGAGGCCCTGAGATTGCGGCCGGTACACAGACCCAAACTTGTGCACAATGCCGAACCTCTCCTCCACCTGTCTCAGGTGTTGGTTACTGAAATGGGACCCGTTGTCGGATCGAATTTGTCTTGGAACCCCATACCTTGGTATGAGTTCAGTCTGCAGCCACTTAATAACTGACCTAGCATCCTCACGTGCTGTTGGTATTGCCTCAACCCATTTGGAGAATCGATCTACCATTACCAATAAGTACCTTTTCCCATTAGTTACATTATCAGCCCCCCATGTCAGTGTAATCTATGCTAATGTCCTGAAAACATGCATTAGGTACTGGGTATGAACCCATGGGTGTTTGGAAAGGTTTCTTTGGGTTGTGGCTGCCACAAATGCTGCACTCATCACAAAACAAGTCTGTCATGTCCTTAATGTGTGGGTGCCACCAAATATGGGAAACCTTCTGTAAAGTTTTGAGTTTCCCTTCATGGGTGGGCCCATGAGCCTCACGTATCAGCTCGGGGACAGAGATTAGCTGGGGCCACCAACCTGCCGTCATGGCATCTCCAAAGTTCATCAGGTCCTTTGGTGGCTCCCATCTGTCCCCATACCGAGTGCTCATACGGGCCCGCTGTGAATTGTAGTTCCTTTATGTGTTGGTCTGTGAGTTCTGTTCTAGCTGGTTGAGTCTGCAGCACCATCTGTCTTGGAGTGTAGCCCCCAGCTTTCTTGGCTGCTTTGTCAGCTGCGTCATTTCCCTCGCTGACTTTGTTCTTGAGTTGCTGATGTCCTTTGCACTTCATGATGGCCACCTGCTCAGGTAGTGAGACTGCTTTTATCAGTCTCTCCATTTGTGCCTTGTGTTTGATCGGAAGGTTTCCTGTTGTGGTGAAGTTACGTCTGACCCATTGTGGTCCATCTGTATGGACTGCTCCATGAGCATATGCTGAGTCAGTGTAGATGTTCACAGTCTTTCCTTCAGCCTTTTCCAGGGCTTGAGTCAAACCAATGATCTCAGCTAGTTGGGCTGAGGCAGGTTGTGGGATGATGTCTGATTCCAGGGTCACGTGTGACCCGTCCTGGAAGCTGCTGTACCACTGCATATGCTGCTATGTTCCCTTCTTCTCCTCTATAGCAGCATCCATCGGTGTACAACCATAGATCAGGATTGGTAAGGGGTTCGTTTCCCAAGTCTGGTCGCAGTTTCAGTTCCTGTGCCGCCCTCTCTTCGCAGGAGTGTGCCAACCCTTCTTCTGCATTGAGTGCGTCTGCCATGTTTTTGTCGGTGTTGACAAAAGTAATGTGTGATTGGGTGCATTTATTCTGGATTTTGTTCTTTCTTTCAGCGCTGAACGTGAATTCCTTGCTCATCAGATATGCTGCAACCCCATGGTGCGTATGGATTTCCAATTTGTGGCACATTACCAGGTGGGCGGTTTTTTCAATAGCTTTTGCCACTGCAGCCACGTACCTGGAACATGTTGTCTGACCTGCTTCAATATGGTCCAACTTAGAGGAATGATACATCAGTACTCTTCTCTCCCCCCTCTTGTTTCTGAAAAAGGATGGAAGAAGTGAACCCCTCCTTTTCAGAAACATCAAGATGAAATTTGTTTTTGTAGTCGGGTGCTGTCAGAGCTGCTGCCACCGAGAGATCGGTTTTTAGGAGAGCAAACGCTGTTGATGCTTCAGGTGTCCAGGTAAGTGAGGAGTGTAAGTTTCTTGGTCCTGCTTCTCTCACTATTTCTCTCAGTGGTTCAGTCCTGGATGTGTAGTCAGGGATGTGGGTACGGCTGTACCCTGTCAACCCCAGGAAGGACAACATGCCTGACACTGTGGTGGGACGTGGATGATGGAGTATGGAATCTCGGTGGGATTTCGAGAGACCAGCACCTTCTCCTGAGATTTCTCTGCCAAGGAAAAGGACAGTTCTGCGACAGGACTGGACTTTGCTCATTTTGACCTTGTAGCCTTTGACAGCCAAGAAGTCAAGTAGGGTTTTTGTCATTTGTAGACAGAGATCAGATGTGGGAGCCCCCCAGCAAAAGGTCATCTACATATTGGATGAGTATCACTCCTTCAGGGATTTTCAATTCAGCCAGGTGTGTCTTTAGGATATGATTGAAGATTCCGGGAGAACACCTGTAACCCTGTGGAAGAACCGAATACGTATACTGTTGATGTTCATATGTGAAGGCAAAGAGAGGCTGTGAAGCCTCATCCAGTGGAATGCTGAAGAAGGCATTAGCCAGATCCACAACGGTGAAGTATTGGTGTTTTGGTGAGAGATTACTCAGTGTAATGTGAGGGTCAGGGACAGGTAGGTCAATGGGTGCAGTGACGTCGTTCACTGCTCGGAAGTCTTGTACCATCCGGTATGTTTCACCTCCTGTTTTCAAGACTGGTAAGATTGGTGTGTTCCATGGAGACACAGTGCGATATATGACACGAGCTCCCAACAACCCATCTATGGTTGGTTTGATCCCCCATGGTCTGTTCAGGTTTCAGACGGTACTGTGTTCGGTAGATAGGAATTTGATCAGGGTTGAGTAAGGTGATGGTGACTGGTGCCACCTGTAGTTGTCCAACATCAAATGGGGTGTGTGTCCATATGCCTTCATCAATGGTGGAAAGCAGTGCTTGTGATGAGGGGTGGTCTGTGTAAGGTTTACCATGGTGTCTTGGGAGAGTCAAACGTTCAGGAAGGCAATGTTCCTCTGTGTCAACTGTCATAAACCTCCACATGTTCTCAGTGGTGGCTTTGGTTATTCCTGGAGTTTGGGTGGGTTCCCACTGGAGTTTGGATGCTCTTCTGATCATAGGCCCAAGGCTCCTTGCTTCAAAACCGTCTCCAACTGCCAGTGTAACATGGGGAGCAGATTCTTCGCCCAGTAGGTACCAGGATTTCAAATGGGAAGGTAGGATAACCGGAGCAGCCACTCCTTCCTGTCCACACACTATGGTACAACATCTGATTGTTGGTGTCAGGTGCATCATGTTTTCATCCCAGTCATCGGTATATGGGTTGACATCATTATCAGTCACATTAAGTGTACAGTGAATTTCAGCTTGAGGAGTCTTGTATGGGTGAAATGTGTAAATGAGTTGTCTCAGCTGGTTGAACTTGAATTGAACCTCAGGGGTTCCTTGGCCGGATTCGATGCACTTCAACCAGTATATTTCTTGGGTCAGGGAGAGCACTGGGGTTGGGATGATGGGTAGCATCAGCACCCTAACTGGATGAACTGGTGTGGAGGTAATGGGATCAATGGAAACCTCCACACCCTTTTCGGTAAGGTAGATTGAACATTTCAGTTTGCACAATAGGTCCCTTCCTAATAGGTTGATTGGACAGTTGGGACAATATAGGAATTGATGCTTCAAATTGGAAGGGCCCCATTGGAAGAGCAATGGTATGGTCTTGTTTTGTGCTTCGGGTGTTCCTGATACCCCCACCACCTGTATTGATTCCGAAGAGAGTGGTTGACGAGATCTTATGGCAGAGTACGTACATCCTGTATCTACCAAAAATTGGTGGGTAACTCCCTCCACTTCACACATGACAGTTGGTTCAGTGTGGAGTGGAAAATGCTGACCCCCATTCCCGTTCTGTGGTGGTGGGCAGCTTCAGGGCCAGGGAGGATATTCGTCTGACATGCCCTGGAAGGTAGGAGCTGGCTGCTGGTTAGGCTGTTGGTTTGGGTCTTGTTGTGGGTGGTTATATGCTGGTAGGGCAGCATGTGGCTGGTACATCGGTCTTGGGCCTCCTCTTGATCTGAAGGCATAACCTCTACCCCTGTTTGCCAGCCAGTGTTGCTGTTGCGGACTAGGTGGTAATGGACACCATCTGACAGAGTGGCCATATTGATGACAATTGTAACAGGCCCCCCTATTACCTTGTGGCCTTGGCTGTCCCCATTGAGTCTGGTATGGTGCCACCGGTGGCTGATACGGTGGAGTTGGTGCTTGATAGTATGGCTGAGGCACCATTGCGATCGTTGGGAGTGTTGTTGGAGGCGGCTGTTGTGTTTGTATCATTTGTGAGACAGTTTTTTCAATTATTTGAGAAATGTCAGGTTGGTCTTCAGCCACCATCTGTTTCTTTGGCTTATCTCCCTTCTGTGCCTCTTTCAGTTGTAGTTTGAGCAGCTGCACCTTGCAGGGATTGGACATGTGTTTCCGCCCCTCCCTTGTCTTTGTTGTATTGGGTGATGTGATGATGAACATGGGAGTTAAACTGCGCCCTAGGGAGTGCCATTAATCCCACAGTTCCCCTTAGTTTGGCTCGAACGTCACTTGGGGTCCCGCTCACCACCATCTCTTTCCACATGCTGCACGTGGTGTCGGAGTGATCATATGGTTCGTCATGGACTGTTCTCCAGGTGGTTTTGGCCCTGTCCAGGTAGGCAGCTGGCTGTTCCCCAGGACCGATGGTAAAAGAGGTCAGTGTTGCATGGTTTCGTTCGGTAGGATATGCCCTCCTCAGAACTTCCCACAACACAGTTCTATAGACTTCCGGTGGCGTCACACCTCCGCTCTTTTCCAGACCTGCCTCTCTTGTCAGTACCATCATGGTGGTGTGATCTGTGGCCCTGGCCAAGAGTGCCTTCATGTCTGCCAGAGCAAGCCTAAATCCAGATGTAAGGGTTTGAAGTTGCAACAGCCAAGCAGACGCTCCACCATGGAGGCTGGGCATCTGATCCATCAGGGCGGTCAGGTCAGTCATCTTCCAGGGTTGGTATTCTTCATGTTGTCGGTCTGCTGTTGGTCTAAGTGGCATTTGGGAGTTCAATCCCCTTTCCCTAAGTCTGGCAGATTTTCTGATGGGTTCATGCAAGTCAACAACTTCCCCCACCATCACCCCTTTCAAGGCCCAGGTCTTCCCCTTCTCTGCTTCTTCTATTATGGTGGTGTTATGTGACGCCTGTCCCTGACACGCATCCCACTCAGCCTCATAGGTTTTTTCTTCCTTCCTTTGTTCTCCTTCATCATCCTCACTTGGTGGGTCCCCGATTGAGACCCCCCGTGAGCTTCTTAATGAGCCAGACCCTATCGACCCCCAAAGCTCATTGTCCCCTGCACCCCCCTTCTGTCATGGATTGGGTACTTCCCCTTTCGACAAACCATTCTGAGAGTCTGGGTTTAGGCTGATTGGGTGCAGCTGCTTGTCTTAGGCCAGATGCTCCCCCCTTTCCTGTATAGATCTGACGGTTGGTTTTGAGTCATCATTACCAGGGACTCTGGGTTGGAACCCCCACTTGTGGGACTGGGTCTGGGTTGGGTTCCGCCGGCCGGGTGTGGCTCCTCTCGTCCTTGTGGCTCGCTGTTGGCTCGGACTTCCACACAGTGAAGTACTCCTTGCCCTACGCTTAGTGCCATGTTCCCCTCTAGGTGTCCTCCTTGCACCACGAACACAGGCGCTTGTACCACTGCAGGACTTAGGAATGGGTTATAAGGGTTAGTTGGAGGAGTGGGTGTGTATGCGGGTGGTGTGCTCTTCGCTTCCTGTGGCAGGGTCGGATACAGTGGTGCTGAGGGCGCTGGTATGTCACTCATGGACTGTGTCCCCACTATTGGTGTTGTCTCAGTTGTGGGTTCAATCACCACACCCATCATGTCTGGTTTCTTGTATGGGTGTGCTCGTCGTGTTTCCTCAATTGCCCACGTACCTATCCTTAGCTCAGCCTCTGCTCTCTCTCTGTGTTTAGTCCCTTCCTTCTTGAATAAGTGAGACTTATTCCTTTTCACTTCACTTTCTGTTCCTTCCCTCACTGCCTCCCCTAGCTCTATCTCCATAGAGATGAGTTGCCCTTTAGACGGGGCACCCCCGCTAAAGTAACCTGCCTGTGTCCATTTGAGTCTCACTCCCTCCCACACTTTCTTTACTGTCTTATACTGTTCTTTCCCTCCCGCTCTATCCTGTATTCTTTGATCTAGATATTCATTAAATTTGAGTTTTGGGACGGTAGTGGTTGCCATGGTTATACAGTTTATTAGACTATCTTGGTGCTCTTAGCCCGTCACTGGCCGAATCCAGCAATGTATTCTTGGCGCTGACTGAGATTTATCTCTGATGTCCCACCCTCGTACACAAAAAATGTTCAATGCTTTATTATTAGGAATTATTTTGCAAAAGGTATTATTGTTTTTCAATTATTCGAATTATTATATATTTTCCCAAAAGGTAGGCCTATCAGAACCGCCCTTTTGGAACAATATATTAACAAACCCGAGCGCTCCCAAAACAATCATCAATTTAATCCCATGAATTATTTTGCAAAAGTTATTATTGTCTTTCAGGTACTCGAGCTATTATATACTTTCCCAAAAGGTATCAGAATCGCCCTTTTGGAAGAATACATTAACAAACCCAAGCGCTCCTAAAATAATTATCAATCTAATTCTAGGGATTTATTTAGCAAAAGTTATTATTGTTTTTCAGGTATTCGAGTTATTATATATTTTCCCAAAAGGTATCAGAATCGCCCTTTTGGAACAATATATTAGCAAACTCGAGCGCTCCCAAAATAATTATCAATTTAATTTTGGGAATTATTTTGCAAAAGTTATTATTGTTTTTCAGGTATTCGAGTTATTATATATTTTCCCAAAAGGTATCAGAATCGCCCTTTTGGAACAATATATTAACAAACTCAAGCGCTCCCAAAATAATTATCAATTTAATTTTAGGAATTATTTAGCAAAAGTTATTATTGTTTTTCAATTATTCGAATTATTATATATTTTCCCAAAAGGTATCAGAATCGCCCTTTTGGAAGAATATATTAGCAAACTCGAGCGCTTCCAAAACAATTATCAATCTAATTCTAGGAATTATTGAAATACCAACACCGCAAGAGGGAAAAAGTTCAAGTCAGCTTTTAGCGCAGCGGCTACATAACAGGCAAAATAGGACTCGGTGGTCCTCTTAAAAGTTATCAACTAGTTAGTCTCATGAAACGGCCAATCTTACACAACATTCAGGTTATCATTTCAACAATTACATTTTTCATTACATATCAGCATCAACACACGAATTCAGTTTAAGTTCCTCACAGTACATATAGTTGAGTGCCACGTCAACCAAATTGCCCGACTATCTGAACTTGTATTTTTTATTATATATTTTTTTGATTCTCCTCAAGGAGACTCCCAGTCGTTTAAACCATTCAACTGGCGTCTAGTCGGGAGAACCTTTTCTGGACTTGGATTCTCACGGAATTAACTCAACCCGACTATCTGAATCTTTTTATCAAGTCACCAGATCCTTCTCTTGTGGATCAAATAAAAGGGTCCATCGCTTGTGAACCAAAAACTGTAATAGGCTTCTCACTAGAAAGCCGCATTTCAACAGGAAATAAAACCACTGTAACTAGACTTCTTCTCTTAGAGTCACATTTCAACAGTAAAAACCTAAGATTTCAGATATCAACAGCAAAAAATAAAAGGGTCCGTCTCTCGTGAACCACAACCTGTAACTAGACTCCTCCCCTAGAGAGTCACATTTCAACAGTAAGAACCTAAAAAATTCAGATATCTTTACATATGTGCCTTTTGAGTCATAATAGATATGTTATAAATTTATCAGTAATCCATACTCACGCCCAGTACTACTGATCATAATTTGGGTTTATCCTACAATACAATATGCAGATTTTGTTTTAACAGGTTCTGCTTACCTTTGTATTGACGGCCGTCTAGATCAGTTTCCTGAGGCGAGCTGGATTCCCGGCTGCTCCTGCGGATAGGTCACCCGTCCTTTCAGATCCGTCTCTTACTTGTCTCCTGTCTCTATCAACTTTTATGGACCGAATTCAGAGTTAGAAAACCACCCTCTGCTACCAAGTTCTGTTGATAAAACAAGTTTACTGGAGAACGGAGACCAAGTAGAGACTTTCGGACACGGTGGATAATTGTATAATATAAGGCAGTTTATTCAGAGGTAAAGATATCTGTAAATAGCGTGCACGGACCCGTTCGTCAATCTCGTAGGGGAGATATCTGAGAGCGCGCCCCCAAACATTGTGTGCTGACATTTTATACAATAAAATAAAGTAGGTTGATTCTAGGAGTTCTGATCTTCTGATTGGCCCTGATGAGTTGGTCGAGGTCACTTCCATTGCATTGGCTCTGAGTCGGGTTGTCTGTCTTCAGATGTTCAGCCTAAAAGAAGGGATTTTGTGTGTGCGTGTGTTATCAGTAATAATGTGTGTGTGTGTAATAATGTGTGTGTGTGTGTGTGTGTGTTTTGGGAAAATGTTCAGCCGAAAGAGGGGATTTTGTGTGTGCGTGTGTTATCAGTAATAATGTGTGTGTGTGTGTGTGTGTTTGTGTTTGTGTGTGTCATGGGAGAACTCGTGAGTTGGAAGGACTGAGAGACCTATGGCGTGGGTGTTGTTCTTAGCCACCTGCTGACAAGGCCGACAAGATAGAAGTCTTTGTCCATTGTATTAAATCCGAAGGCCCAACACAAGATGGGTCATGCACAAAATTTTAGCCAGACCAAGCTATAACATAATATATTTACTACGACACTA